>NW_019154111.1:15857064-15857564 GCF_002288905.1 Enhydra lutris kenyoni | reverse complement strand
AAAATAGACTCAAAATGGATGAAGGATCTCAATGTGAGATCCTTCATCCATTTTGAGTCTATTTTCGTGTGTGGTGTAAGGAAATGATCCAATTTCATTTTCCTGCATGTGGCTGTCCAATTTTCCCAACAACATTTGTTGAAGAGACTGTCTTTTTTCCACTGGGTATTCTTTCTTGCTTTGTCGAAGATTAGTTGACCATAGAGTTGAGGGACTATTTCTGGGCTCTCTATTCTGTTCTATTGATCTATGTATCTGTTTTTGTGCCAGTACCATGCTGTCTTGATGATGACAGCTTTGTGATAGAGCTTGAAGTCTGGAATTGTGAAGCCACCCACTTTGGCTTTCTTTTTCAATATTCCTCTGGCTATTCGAGGTCTTTTCTGGTTCCATATAAATTTTAGGATTATTTGTTCCATTTCTTTGAAAAAAATGGATGGTACTTTGATAAGAATTGCATTAAATGTGTAGATTGCTTTAGGTAGCGTAGACATTTTCAC
>NW_019154111.1:15752821-15856664 GCF_002288905.1 Enhydra lutris kenyoni | reverse complement strand
AATAATCCTTTTAATGTACTGTTGGATCCTATCGGCTAGTATTTTGGTGAGAATTTTTGCATCTGTATTCATCAAGGATATTGGTCTGTAATTCTCTTTTTTGATGGGATCCTTGTCTGGTTTTGGGATCAAGGTGATGCTGGCCTCATAAAATGAGTTTGGAAGTTTTCCTTCCATTTCTATTTTTTGGAACAGTTTCAGGAGAATAGGAATTCATTCTTCTTTAAATGTTTGGTAGAATTCCCCTGGGAAGCCATCTGGCCCTGGGCTTTTGTTTGTTTGGAGATTTTTGATGACTGTTTCAATCTCCTTACTGGTTATGGGTCAATTCAGGTTTTCTCTTTCTTCTTGGTTCAGTTGTGGTAGTTTGTATGTCTCTAGGAATCTATTTCTCATTTCTCCATTTCTCATAGGAATCCATTTCTTCCAGATTGTCAAATTTGTTGGCGTAGAGTTGCTCATAATATGTTCTTATAATTGTATTTCTTTGGTATTGGTTGTGATCTCTTCTCTTTCATTCAT
Source organism: Enhydra lutris kenyoni (assembly GCF_002288905.1). Classification (NCBI taxonomy): domain Eukaryota; kingdom Metazoa; phylum Chordata; class Mammalia; order Carnivora; family Mustelidae; genus Enhydra; species Enhydra lutris. Next base: position 15,856,142 of record NW_019154111.1, on the reverse strand, counting down.
GATTTTATTTACCTGGGTCATTTCTCTTTTCTTTTTGATAAGTCTGGCCAGGGGCTTATCAATCTTATTAACTCTTTCAAAGAACCAGCTCCTAGTTTCATTGATTTGTTCTGTTGTTTTTTTGGTTTCTGTTTCATTGATTTCTGCTCTGATCTTTATTATTTCTCTTCTCCTGCTGGGTTTAGGCTTTCTTTGCTGTTCTTTCTCCAGCTCCTTTAGGTGTAGGGTTAGGTTATGTATTTGAGACCTTTCTTGTTTCTTGAGAAAGTCTTTTATCGCTGTATATTTTCCTCTCAGGGCTGCCTTTGCTGTGTCCCACAGATTTGGAACTGTTTTGTTTTCATTATCATTTGTTTCCATGAATTTTTTCAATTCTTCTTTAATTTCCTGGTTGGCCCATTCATTCTTTGGAAAGATTCTGTTTAGTCTCCATGTATTTGGGTTCTTTCCATATTTCCTCTTGTGATTGAGTTCTAGCTTCAGAGCATTGTGGTCTGAAAATATGCAGGGAATGATCCCAGTCTTTTGATACCGGTTGAGACCTGATTTAGGACCCAGGATGTGATCTATTCTGGAGAATGTTCCATGTGCACTAGAGAAGAATGTGTATTCTGTTGCTTTGGGATGCAATGTCCTGAATATATCTGTGATGTCCATCTGGTCCAGTATGTCATTTAAGGCCTTTATTTCCTTGCTAATCTTTTGCTTGGATGATCTGTCCATTTCAGTGAGGGAAGTGTTAAAGTCCCCTACTATTATTGTATTATTGTCAGTGTGTTTCTTTGATTTTGTTATTAATTGTTTATGTAGTTGGCTGCTCCCATGTTAGGGGCATAGATATTTAAAATTGTTAGATCTTCTTGCTGGACAGACCCTTTGAGTATGATATAGTGTCCTTCCTCATCTCTTATTATAGTCCTTGGCTTAAAATCTAATTGATCTGATATAAGGATTGCCACCCCAGTTTTCTTTTGATGTCCATTAGCATGGCAAATTGTTTTTCACCCCCTCACTTTAAATCTGGACGTGTCTTTGGGTCTAAAATGAGTTTCTTGTAAACAGTGTATAGATGGGTTTTGGTTTTTTATCCATTCTGATACCCTGTGTCTTTTGATTGGGGCATTTAGCCCATTTACATTCAGGGTAACTACTGAGAGATATGAATTTAGTGCCATTGTATTGCCTGTAAGGTGACTGTTACTGTATATTGTCTCTGTTCCTTTCTGATCTACTACTTTTAGGGTTTCTCTTTGCTTAGAGGACTCCTTTCAATATTTCCTGTAGGGCTGATTTGGTGTTTGCAAATTCTTTCAGTTTTTGTTTTTCCTGGAAGCTTTTATCTCTCCTTCTATTTTCAATGATAGCCTAGCCGGATATAGTATTCTTGGCTGCATGTTTTTCTCGTTTATTGCTCTGAATATATCATGCCAGTTCTTTCTGTCCTGCCAGGTCTCTGTGGATAAGTCTGCTTCCAATCTAATATTTTTACCATTGTATGTTACAGACTTCTTGTCCTGGGCTGCTTTCAGGATTTTCTCTTTGTCACTAAGACTTGTAAGTTTTACTATTAGATGATGGGGTATGGACCTATTTTTATTGAGTTTGAGGGAGGGTTCTCTGCACCTCCTGGATTTTGATGCTTGTTCCCTTTGTGCAGGCCTTATTTTGTCATGGTAGTTTTTCACCAAAAAGTAAGATTTATAACATAAGATTTAAGCAGTCAGCAGACATGCCTGATTATGTAGTGTGGATCTATTACTGTGCCTCTGCATGAGATAGAAAATAAAAAGGCAAAATCCTTGTTCTTGAGGATCTTGAGGAATTCAGTTTGTGAGAAAGATTAATAAACACAGTCAAAACCCAGTGAGCTGAATGCTATATTGGAGGCAGGCAGGAAATAGCACCTCAAGCTACAAGGGCAATTTGTGGTGAAACTCTACCTAAAAGACTGTTTAAGAATTCCTTTCTCTGACAAGGAGGACAGGTCTTTTAGATAAAGTCCCAGCACCTGCATAGTCCTATAGATGTGAGGAAAAATGGTCATGCAGGTAACAGAAGGACATTTCTTTAAAGGAAATTGCAAACAAATAGACCTCAAAAAGGGGAAAGTAAGGAAAAGGAGCACTGATTAAAGCTAGGAGAGATTATTGTGGCTGTTTTTTCAAATAAAGAAACCTGCAGTTAAAACTTTAGAAGTTATCCTAAACAGGTTTAGGTACAGACCACAGAGATACGTTTCACAACACTCAAGTATGGAATTTTCTGAAATAGCGCCAGAATAAATACCTGTGTCAGAGGTAGCATTAATAATAAACTATGGAGGCATAAGGTCTAGCACTCTTCATTTACTGGGCCCTTAGTTGAATCAACCAAGTAAACTGTTATCATTCTGAATAAAACTTCACTTGTGTACCTAATTTTGTATTCACAATTTTGTGATATATATTTTTAGAGTGCCTCCAGATTATATGAACTTTGGGCCCCCAAAATCCTACATTCACTTGCCTAGAGGATAAGTCCATGGTAGTGCTAAAAAAGTAATAACTAGAAGTCAGAGTATCAAAGTAACTGGCTTAATTTTGTAAACTAAGTCATTAGATTATAAAAAGGCATCATTGCTTAGCTATACACAACAGAAAAATTAAAGCTGTTTCATCCTCACTTCCAAAAAAGAAGTGTTTTGTTTTTTGTTTTTTGTTTTTGTTTTTTTTTCCACCAATAGGGATTTACCTTTTGTCCTGGACCATCCATCCCAGCCCCTGCTTAGGGAGAGGTCTGCCACTGATCACAAGAATGCCTATTCCTTGTTCCTCAGAGACATAGTGTGCGCAGGTTGAAGAGAAAGCACAAGAATTCTGAAATGTGGTCCATGACAGAATTATGCAGAGTATCTATCTACCATTGAAAAAGTGAATAAACAGGGATCAGTTTGAGTGAGAAAGGTTTGAAGAATGGGATATACTAGTGCAGAATCAACTACTCAAGATAATAACCCCAAAAGATTCAGGATCCAGATGCCAGGGAATTGTACCAATGTTGCTAAGCAGATTTTTTAAAATATTTTATTCTATGCCCTGAATTTTCTATATTTGTAAGGGTTGTTTGTTGAATTATTAAAATCAACTTTTACAAAGGTGGGATAATCTCACCTATTGAATCTTGCGTGAAACAAATTAGGACCCCTACCATCTGACAAATCATAAGTTTAACATACATACAGATAAGTAACATATCTATCTTCAAATATGTGTACTCAGTTAATTTTCACAAAGTGGATATCCCTGTATAATCAGCATTCACATTATAAATAGCACCTCAAAGGGTCTTTTTGTGGACCCTTGCAGGCATTATTTCTACCTAAAGTAATCACTATCCGCATTAGTTAGAATAACTTGAGAGATAAGTTTTGTCTACTTTTGAATTCCTTTGTACCCAATTTCTTAAGTATATCAATATGATTCTTCCCTGTTATTGAGTATAATATTAAATTCCATTGTATGAACAAATATTTCAAATTGTATTCTTTTCCACTATTGACTGACACCTGGGTTGTTTTCATTTTGGGGCTGCATGAAAGCTCTGCTATGAATATTCTGAGTTATGAATGTTAGTGAATATATGTAACATTTGCATTGGGTTTATAACTAGCAGTGGAAATGCTGGGTCATGAAGTAAAACCAAATATTCCTTTTTAGTAAATAATGCCAAACAGAATGCTTGTGAAATTTATATTCCTAGTAGCAGTGTTTAAGAATTTTATCTGCTCTTTAATTATTGCCATTCTGTTTGTTTAGTAGCATCTCACTGTTAGAATTTTTATTCCCCTCATGATTAATGAGGTTGAGTCCATATCCATATGTTTACTGATAATTTGGATGTCCTCTTTTTTTGAAGCGCTTACAATTAGTTTATTTGCCTATAGGATCATCTGTTTTCCTTTTTTCTTTTTAATTTGAAGGAACTCTTTATATATTCTGTATCAAAGACTTTGTCAGATAAGGAATAGCAAATATGTTTTTCCACTTGGAGTCTTGGGCTTTTACTCAGAAATACCTTCTAAAGAACAAATGATTTTACTTTAAATACATGTACTTATGCCTTTCTGATTTTTGTAATCTTCAAGTAAACATTTTGTTTTAAGTAAAGGATATGTTTTCCTGCATGCAGTATATCAGTGAATTCTATTTAGAGAGTGACCCCATCTAAACATGAAATAAGTAACCTGTGGTCAAGAGAAAATATTTGGGTTCCCTGTGGCAAAAAAAAGTAGATAAGTAAACATATTGTTGTCAGACAATTTAAATTCTCCCTAAATAACATCATTAATTATGGTTTAGGAGAAGGAGCATACCATGGAAACAAGCTGTTTTCTTAGCCATGTATATATCTCTGCATGCCTTGTTTTTTTATTTACTTTTATAATGTGTTATTTATGTATATACATATAAAATATATATTTGATACTTGTGGGAGAGATATTTCTCTTCAACTCAGTTTTTTTTTTTACTGTAGATAAAAAGATGTCTAAACTCTAAATAATTTTCAGTTGTATCTATACTTAACTAAAATTCAGCTGGCTTATCAGTAGTTACTTAAACATTAACACAGTAAGAATGAAATTTTAAGAAAAGTAAGTTAACTCGGGGTGCTTGGGTGGCTCAGTCAGTTAAGCAGCCAACTCTTGGTTTCACCTGAGGTCATGATCTCCTAGTTATGGGATCCAGTCCTACTTCAGGCTCTATGCTCAGCAAGGAGTCTGCTAGAGATTCTCTCCCTGTTCCCCATCCCTCACTCATTTATGTGCACACTCTCTCTCTCTAAAATAATCTTTTTAAAAAAAAAGGTAAGTTAATAACATTTACTTTTCAGTGTCTACATGATTGAAATACCAAAAAGAAAAAAACAAAGAAGAAAAAAGGAGAGAAATGAGGGGGGAAAATTGTATAACTCTCTCGATTTGAGAAATAGGGAAAACAGTGTTTGTACAATTATGGTAATCTTTTTCCTATAGTGAAGTAGTCATATTATCATAAAAAATGTATTCAGCCATCTGCTAGACGACTAGAGATATGTGTTTGATCCACAGCTGCTGCAATAAATGCTATTTGTAAGTTGAATTGGACTGGTTGTATTGTTCTCAAATTTGAATATATATTTCCAGATGACATGTGCCACTTTATGGACATGCTGCAGAAATATTAAGCAATTACAATGGCAGAATGTTATCTCCAAGCCGTTCTTCTACCATTCATAAACATAATGCCTTCATGTTCATACCTTAAAAAACCAATCCAAGACCAATCCCAATAGAACCCTGGCTTTCATACATATGATATAGGAAGTATGCCTAGAATCTCCATCCCATCCTTATAATGACAGATATTGGGATATGTTTATTAGCCTGATTATGGTGATTATTACATGATATATATGTACATTGAAACATCAGTTGTACACCTTAAATATATACAATTTTTACATGTTAATTTTATCTCAATAAGACTGTTTAAAAAAGAAGGAAAAGAAATTTCATCAAATCTGAACATTTCCCTTAAAGCAGATGAGTGACTAAATTATCAAGTCAGAGAGTTGTCATTCTCTTTTTAATGAACTCTAGGAATAGATCCCCTTAAGCTTTCTCAGTAGAAGTTCCAGTGTTTTATTTCTCTTATCATCTGAGGTTGCTCTTTTCAGTGTTTAACTGAAATGACTGGCTGTAGTGTTAAATTTCATGGGTGTAGTTATATATTCATAAGACCCTTCATTTACTTGTAGCCATCAATTAAGTCAGTCCATAGTCTTTTTAAAAATTTCCTTGCTTTAAGCTAAATAGATCTAAATGCTGTGACCTTTCTTTATAATACGTGAGTTCCATTTCTTTGGTCATTTTTCTTTAGTATTTGTGAATCATCATCATAACCATTATCTTTCCTGGGTTAGCTACAATACATTCATTCAGTTCTGAAACTTGTTGGTTTTCTCGTTAGAATCTTAAACAAATCTGTTACATGAGTAAAAAAAGTGCAATTTCAATAAAAAGAATACTCATAATGAATACTCCCTCCATTACTTCCCATTATATGACTTGTATTTTATAGTTGTCAGTGCTCAAGTAGTCTTTCAACATTAGCTTCATTTTAATTTTTCATTTGCATTTGCATTTTCACTATGGGTCCACCTTCAAACTTCTCTAAATTGAATTTAATTATTTAAATGATAAATGGAGTGATTATATATGAATATCAATGCTTTATTTTCAAGTTTGATGACTGAAAAATATGCTAGTGATAATTATTCAAGGGTCAAATAGTCAGAATACTCTGTGTGTTCTAAAACAATCCTCACCAAATTGTATACCTCCTTATCAGAATTAAGAAAAGATCCACTCATCTTCCATTCAAGAAGGCACCCCACAACTCAGAGAGTTCTAGATAAGTTCAACACCACCCCCTACCCCTGCCCCAGATCTCTAGACATCTATGTCAATCCCCTCCATCTCTGCAGCCTTCATACCTTGGTGACATTTGTCCCTAGCAAAACCCCTATGCCTCTGCTAATAAGTTCAACTCCACAACAAACAGCAGTGCCTGGGATGTGAAGGACTATTGTTATAGGTGTTTTATCTCTGTTATATCTGTACTTCCCAATAAGACAAGAACCCTCACCCATTCATCCCTCATTCTCTGATTCTAATCTATATTAATTTTGTGTTAGGAATAAGTAACACTTAAACCATACCCATCACAGTTTCCTCCTTTATTTCTGTAAACAGCACTTACCAGCTTGACATGGTATATATTTTACTTGTTTTTCTCCCTTTAAGTGAATGTATGTTCTAGAAGAGTTGAAATTCTTGTCTATTTTATTCACTGATGTATCCTAAACAACTAGTATATTGCCTGACAGTAGATATATGGAGTATTATGCCTCCATCAGAAAGGATGAATATCCAACTTTTGTAGCAACATGGATGGGACTGGAAGAGATTATGCTGAGTGAAATAAGTCAAGCAGAGAGAGTCAATTATCATATGGTTTCACTTATTTGTGGAGCATAACACATAGCATGGAGGACATGGGGAGTTAGGAGAAGGGAGTTGGGGGAAATTGGAAGGGGAGGTGAACAATGAGAGACTATGGACTCTGAAAAACAATCTGAAGGGTTTGAAGAGGTGGGGGGGTGGGAGTTTGGGGGAAGCAGGTGGTGGGTATTAGAGAGGGCACGAATTGCATGGAGCACTGGGTGTGGTACAAAAACAATGAATACTGTTATGCTGAAAATAAATTTAAAAAATGGTTAAAAAAATGTAAAGCATGTTTTAAACTTACTGGTAATTGCTAACTTAATGAGAATAATTCAAAAATAAATGTCTACTCTAAATAAAACATTATACCCCCCCAAAAAAAGTATGTTAAATTTCTAGGTATGTTAAGTAAACGTATAAGTACAAAATTTTAAATAAATACTTAAATATGTACAGATATATAAAAAATAAAAGGTCTGAGTCATTAATGAAAATTGACAGTGCACACGATATGTTTACAAATATTCAGGCCTAGACAATTTTGTATTATTTTGCTTGTATTAATTTGTTGCACAGCTGTGGAAGACCAATACAACTATAAAGTCTTTAAGAAGTGTGTTGTTCCATCTAGTAGAAAAAATAAGTGTGGATTTGCCTAAATTAATACATGTATTACAAAAAAATGTTAATAACAAAATAGTTTTTCCACCTAAAGAAAAATATATCACAACATATTAATAGTAATTTTTCCATAAAACAGGTCTAATCTCATAATAGGAATATATAATCCTTGTGTTAACATTGCTTAAATTCTATTTTTTACTAAGAAAACTCGTGGCTCTATGACAATCTTTTGAGAGTGTTATCATTTTAAAATCCCTCTATAGCCAAGAACATGTCTGCTTGAGTAATTACCAGACAGTGGCACCATTCCAGAATCTTTTTTTTTTTTTTTTGATCCTCATAATGAAAAAAAGAGAAAAGAAGGTGGTAGGGTGAGAGGAGAGGGAGAGAAATAGAGGAAAAGGAGAAGGATAAAAAGAAAAGGGAAAGGAGAAAGAAGAAAAGAAGAAGTAGAAGGAAGAGGAGGTAGAAGTGGAGGAAGAAGAGGAGGAGGAACAATAATAATATGTCATGAATGTTACAGTGGGTGGAATAGAGAGATTAATAACTTTTATGTCACACTTCAGTGTATTTTATTGGGTTCTTATCTTGTTTTTCTATACTTACATGTTTTTATTTGTAAGAAGAAAAAATGTCTAAAAGAAAAATTGTAACACCATGCCCAACTGGAATCAGAACTGAAGGACAGCTATGCTGGTATTTAGAATACTTTTATTGCCACAGAAACTAGCCATTTATCTTGATTTTTCACAATGTTTGGGGATTTCTTATAAAGAATTTGAACACTCTCAATTACAATTATGGTTTAGTCCTAAAGAAGTGTGACTGACAGATTAAGGATGGGATTTGGGATGATGTGAGCCAGATTATACTAAAGGACAGTGGAGCCCTCAAAAGTAGAATGAGTAAATGTTAAGGAATAAGTCAGAAGAGATCCAGCAACTTTTACTGAAATGAACAGAGGGTGTTGCATGGATCAGAAAGACACAAAGGGAAGGCCTGAAGTTGGTAGAGACTGAGAAGATGAAGGAAATGGTTCTTCTAAGAAGCTGGAGAACAAAAATAAAGAACACATAGAAAGGGGGAAGAAATGCAGAATACAAATTAGTTAATTAGATGAACCATTTGTAGAGGACTATATAGATGACATTAAGGATTTTTGAAACATTATTGAATGCTTTCATGAAAAATGTGAGACAGTTCAGTTTGTGTTTTCTGAAGATCATCTGACTTCAGGGAGTTAATGGGGAAAGCAAGAATAATAATGAATACCAAAGACCAGTTTGGAAGTTCCTGAGGTAAAAAGACATGTATGACCATGACTTCAACTTAAGTGATGGTGTAATTGAAAGATATTAACTTTTAGATAATAAAATAACTTATAACATCATGGTCTTATCCTGTGATGCCATGATTTAGTCAGATTGTCATGGTTTTATTGTTATCTTTCATATCTTAAAACTCAAGGATAGTTAATCCTAAATTATGGTATTATAAACATCTGTATTTTTAAATTTGCCTTTGTGGTCAGCTTTCCAGTACTAGGGTCTAAAAATGCTTATTCTTAATTTCCAAACAAATGTTTTTGACAGAGTTAAGGCATGGTCCCTATGCCAGAAATTCAATTGTCTGCCTTTATTTTTATACTTGATCTTAGCCAAAAGGCTGAGAAGTGATGCCTTTATTTTTATAAGAAACAGTAAAAAATACCAGCTTGAATATCCTTGTAATTATTATTCATTGTCTTCATTCAGGTGAATAATACACAGTCTTAGAATTACACGGCACATAGTTTATGGTGGCCTTTATCAGTGTCCACAGGGCAAGAATGCTTTAGTATTTATTGGTTTTATATATCCCTTCACAAATTGTGCAATTTTCTTCTATACCTTTTTAAATGCTTCCCTTTTCCTATCCTCCCTCATATGTCAAGAAAACAGAACAAGGAAAACAAACTTTGACATTCAATTCAATGACCATTTTATGTAACTTATCTTATATACAAGGGGGATATGATAAATTCAAAATCCAGATTTTATGTGAAAGATTAACTTTATGTAATCCTGGCTAAGCAGGACACACAGGGAAGGTGCCGGTGTGTGAATTTAGGGTCAGAATGTGGCAAGAGCTAGACTGGTGATGCCGAGTTCTTTGAGGTCACATGGAAACATCAACATTATAGTATTGTGGGGAATGTGATGAAACTCCCTGGAAGAGAAGGAATCTCCATTTTATCTTGAAAGCCACATCAGCGTGGGAATATAGAATCACTACATCATGAAAACAAACTGCCAGTCTAAACGATGAGGACAGTAAGAAATAAGAATCAAGAGCAGGAAAGAGGAAAATGCTAAACATGGAGAGAAAACTGAAAGCAGTCTTTCATGCTGCTGTATTTTGGAAATAGAATATTCTCAGATATTTTAGAAACTAAATTATCCAGTGCCTCTAAACTGAGATCAACATCTGGATGTTAATTTCTAGGGTGTAAAATTTCCAGGTTAATTTTAATTTTATAAAAACTTTGGATCACATTTTTTTTAAAGATTTTATTTATTTATTTGACAGACAGAGATCACAAGTAGGCAGAGAGGCAGGCAGAGAGAGAGAGGAAGGGAAGCAGGCTCCCCGCTGAGCAGAGAGCCCGATGCAGGGCTCGATCCCAGGACCCTGAGACCACTACCTGAGCCGAAGGCAGAGGCTTAACCCACTGAGCCACCCAGGTGCCCCTGGATCACATTTTTCAAGGAAAAAATATGCAAACGTTACAATTTACAACCAAGGAAATTAAAGTTGCCCTATTTGATACAGAGATAGAAGAAATAGGAATAGTATCATCAAAACTATACTCAAAATTGGGTGTAGTAGTGAGGAAACAGAAGTTACAGAGAAAATGAATTTTAAGTTACAGTTTGGAAGAGCTAACTTTGTTTGGATGGTGGGTCTGTATGTGAAAAGAATGAATTTCTGGGGTATCCAAAACACAGGAGAGATTTCTTAGAAGAAATACATAAAGAAGTATTTATCACCAGCCACAGTAAATGGGTTTTACTGCTACTTCTATTTTAATTCCTCCCATACAAAAGTACATTATACTTTGTATACATTAGATGGTAAAGAATTGAAAATGCCAGATTAAAAATCTGATTCCCCGTCGGTGGAATGAACATGCTGTTGCAGCGTAACCCACAAATTCTACTACTCAAGTCCAGCATTTTATAGAAGGAGTTTGCAAATTCATTTACAGATGATGGGCCTTTGTAAAGATCTCTCACTTTCAACTATCTTCCCCCATCTGAGCTCATTGTTTTATCCTGAAATTCTCCATTGAGATAAAGATTGCATTATTTGTATATTTACTTACTATTTAAGAAATTTTTGAAAAGATAAATCCTTGAGTTATTAGCACCTTAATATATATTACCTTTTCCTTTTAAAAATGTTATATATAGAATATTATAAATACATAATTTTATGACAAAAATCAAGTATCCATCACATAGATTAAGCAATAAATAATTAAATCTTAAATAAATAGCTCAATCTTTCTTGCATCCCTACCTAATCATACACTCTTCCATGTCTTCCCTCCCCACACACTCCCACCCCACACACATACACCCTTCAGATAACATCTTTGTTTGATTTCATTGTAGTCAATATCATGCGTGTCTTTACAGTTTTGTGAGGTAGATATGCATTCCTACAAAATATGTACAATAATATTTTGTATGTTTATGTTTTCTCTATAATAAATGATACCCCGTTGATATTTCACTTCTCAGTATTATATTTGTCAGCATCATACTCAATGATAAACTGATACTAGCAAATTTTTATCAATTTTAACATTTCATTGTGTGATTTTACTGAAATTATTTACTGATTTTACTTCTAATAACATAGAAATGATTTTTAGCTGTTACTACTGTGGATTACATGAATATAAACACTTTTTTACGTGTTACCATGCATATCTCTATGAGGATTTACCTAGGTATATACATAAGAATGGAATTGAGGAGTCTGAGATTCTGCCAAATCGTCCCCCAAAATGTTTATATCAGATGTCATTCTTATTGGCAGTGTCTAAGAATTCACATTGTTCCACATTTTAAAAAGCCTAAATATTTATTTCCCACTTGATAGTATGATAGGATAACTCTTTATAATCTTTGTAATCTTTATTTTGCTTATAAAAGTAAGAGGTTTTTGTATATAGTTCATGATTTTAACAGATTTATAGATTTATGAAACTACCATCTCAATAAGGATGCACAATAATCCCATCATCCCCCCCAAGTTCTCTCATGCTGCCCCTACATGGCCAGAGTTTCCTCTCACTTCAACACTTGGCAGCCACAGATCTGTTCTCTCCCTCAAGTTCTTCCTTTTAAAAAGTTTCATATAAATGGTATTATACAGTATGTATACTTTTGTGACATCAACATAAATGTCTTTAAGATTCATCCATGTTGTTTGGTTGTGAATACTTTATTTGTTTTTATTTCTCAGTAGTATTCCATTTTACAGCTGTGCTATATAGTTTGTTTATCCATTGACCCATTGAAGGACATATGCAAGACAGACATATGAAGGACCTGTGCACATATGCAAGAATTTGCAAGAATATAAGTTGTCTTTTCTTTAGGGAAAACACCGAGGAATGTGATTGCTAAGTATATGTTTAGCTTGCCAGGAAATTATCAAACTATTCTCCAGAGAAGCTGTGTCCTACCATTAGGTTGTGAGAATTCCAGTAACCTTACACTGTCGCTAGCACTTGGTATAGTTGACTGTGGTCATTATAGCTATTCTACAGGAGGGTGGTAGTACTGTTATCTCCTTTTGATTTCAACTTAAATTTTATTAGGATAATTCTGTTGACCATCTTTCCTGAACATATTTGTCATCTGCATATCTTCTTTGGTATAGTGGCTTTTCAAATACTTGTCCATTTTTAAAATTGGGTTTTTTGTTTCCTTATTGTTAACATCCAACTTTTTTGTGGATTTTGCTTTTGTTCTCAATTTTAAGAACTTTTGCATAACCCAAGACCATTGAGATGTGCTCCAGTGTTTCCTTTAAATGGTTAATAATTTTATGTTACACCTTTAGATACATTATCCATTTTGAGTTAATTTCAGTAAAGCTATGAAAAACAGATAGAGGTTCATATCCAGGTGTTCAAACATCATTTGCTCAAGACACTATTCTTTCTCCATTTGATTTCCTTTGCATAATTGTCAAAAGTAGACTGATGATATTTGTGTGACAATAGTAATTCTTTCTCACTAATCAATGAGCCTATCCTTGTTCTAATACCACAAAATCTTCATTATTGTAGCTATATAGCAATTCTTAAAAATCACATCATATAAGCCCTCCTAACTTTTTTATTATCAAAATAGTTTTGACTGTAATTTGAATTTTCTTATAAATTTATTGTTGTTGTTTGCATTTTCTTATACATTTTAGAACACCTTCTTGTACTTACAAAGAAATACTGCTGGAATAGTTTGGGAGACATTATCTACTTATGTGGTAGTATGGTGATAGAGTTTAATAAGACAAGTTGAATTCCTTTCCATATATTTCTATTTTCTGAAAATATTATGTTATGACAATTATGTGTGTCTTAAAAATTTTTTAGTAAACGATTTGTCTTGAAGTTTTGCCCTGGAAGTAATGTTTGGTTGCATTTCCACATTCCTTTAATTGCATTAAATCTATATATAAATTCAGAGGATTGCCATCAGAACTATGCTGGGTCCTTAAATTCATGAGTTTTATATGTCTTCAATAGCAAATCATTCATTCTTTTTATCTGGATTTTATTTTTAACATGCAGATCTCATTTATTTTTTATTAGATTTATATGTTAGTATTTCAATATTTTGTAGGTATAGTAAATAGTATAATAAATTGGCTCCCAATTGGTTTTCTTGGCTTGTTTTGTTTTGTTTTGTTTTGTTTTTTGTATGTTTGTTTGTTTTTAAGAGAGAAAGAGTGCATAGACACAAGAGCAGGATGCGAGAAGGGCAGAAGGAGAGAGAGAGAGAGAATCTTAAGCAGTCTCCACACCCAGGGTGGAGCCCGCCTCTGGGCTTCATCTCACAACCCTGAGATCATGACTTGAGCCGAAACCAAGAGTCCATACTTAACTGACTGAGGCATCTAGGCACTCGTGTTTTCTTTGTTTTTGTTTTGCTTATTAATTGATTTATCAGAGGGATCTCTTCAACATAAAAAAAAGGAGGAGCGGCAGGGTTGGGGAGCAGGGGTGTGGAGCTGCATATGTTATTTAGGGCCAAAAGTGGCTGCACAGTTATATACAGAAATAAAACTGATTTTTGTATGATGACTTTGTACTCTGCAACATTCTGAACTCATCTGGTTTGAAGAGATTTCCTGTAGATCTTTTGGGATTTTTCATTTGAACAGTCATGTTGTCTGAAAATAGGGACAATTTTTTACTTTATTTCTAATCTTTCTGACTTTATTTTTTGACCATAGTTCATTGATTAGGGCTTCTGGTTCAATGTTGAATAGGAGGAATGTTTCCAGTTTTAGAGGGAAATAATTCTGACTTTCACAATTAAGAATAATGTTAGGTTTGGATAGATTCCATTTACAAGCACTTCGATATGGCAGAGTTTTAAACATAAATTATGTTGATTTTTTTCAGCTGTGTTATGTGCAATTGATATGACTGTTTTTTTCTGTTTTACTTCCTTACAAAAAATAGTGAATTATATTGATTTCTTTTCAAATGATGAACCTCTGTTCATTCTTGGGCTAAACTCCAGTTGGTCATGGTGTATTTTCTACTTTTCATTAGTTTGGTTGTTTGTTTTAACTAGTACTCATCACAAATCTAAACATGTCTACTTATATGTATTTCTCCATCCTGCCCTTAGAAGGACATAAGCCTTTGAAAGCAAGAATCCTAAAGGGCTCTTTTCAAAATATTTTGCATATTATATTTAGCCCAGTACTTGGCACAGACTTGGTAGTCCACACATTTCTGAAGGAGAGGAAAAGGGGATAAAAGATAGAAGAAATAACAAGGAAATTTGTGTTTCCATGACAATGTATTTCCAATCAACTATGTGTCACATATTCTGTACCCTAAATTGCATGCAGATATCACCTGCCAAAAGTTAAAGTTCAGTCAATTTAAATAATTGTTTAAAATTTTGATAGCTTGGGGGCACCTGGGCGGCTCAGTTGGTAAGCTAAGCATCTGCCTTTGGCTCAGGTCATGATCCCAGGGTCCTGGGATGGAGCCCAGCATCAGGCTTCTTGCTCTGCAGTGAGCCTGCTTCTCCCTCTCCCTTTGCCTGCTGCTCCCCGTGCTTGTGAGCGCTCTCTCTCTCTCTGTGTCAAATAAATACAATCTTTTAAAAGAGTCAATAAAATAGAATTGTGATAGTTTATAACATAACAATAGCTGAATATCACAAATAATCATATTCTAAGATATCCCCAAAAAAGTCTTAGAAAAAAATATCTGGTACACGCAGAATATCATGTACTCAACAAAATAACAGTGTGAAATAGGTAAATAATATGAAATGCATAATCTTTCTCTTTCCTAATTAAAAAGGATACAGAGGAATAAATTGAGTAGTTAATAATATATAATACATTATTAATTCCTCAGTGAAGTGTTATTTAACATTATTGTAAAAGATTCTGTCACATAGATTTATTCACACATATATTACACACATATATTACATACATAGTGTGTGTGAGTATAACTGTGAAGCTCAAACTATTTATATAAATGTTGGTTATTAATCATTAGTTGTTAATTACTATAAGCATAATGTGACATTGCTATAAATCTTATTAATCTTAGGCTCATATTCTTACCCTTTATTTCATGATTATGTAAAACTTTGAACTGAAGTGTGGAAATGTTCTGACACTGAAAAAATTTTCCTCATTATGTAATAATCATATCTATACTGCACCCAGTTTTTCATATGATCTCCAATCTCACCTGATTATCCTTTATCAAGGAATGAAAAACCTGCTGTCCATTATTAAAGAACAGTCTCTCCTGTATACAAAATCATGTAAACACCAATGACATTTAACTGAATTTATTTTTATCTACTACAGGATTGAATTAACCAAATGTTTTTAAAGCTTTGAATACTGGATTGTATAGTAGGAGATTTTCTGTTTGAGAAATTTCAATGTACTGAGAATGCCCTCTGGATCTGTAATGCCACCCTCAACTTGATTTGCTAGGGATTAAAATGCCATAATTAGAACTTTGTTTCTTTGGTTATAGGCTTTTTCTATAAATGAAAATGCTCAGTAAAAGAATGCACTAAACATTTTCTATCATTTATATAACAGGATAGACTAATGGATAAGACCTCAAAGAAAGATTATCGAGATTGGAAAGGAACAGAGAGGTCACTGAAACTTGAGCCAAGTGTCGCTGCCATAAAATAGTTCTTGAACTTGCTAAGTTTAACTTTTTCTGTGTCACAGTTAGGTCTTAGCCAGGGTGGCAGGTGGCACAAGTGTTCATAATGGGGTAATAACCGGAATCCGGCATACTAGAATCTTACAGAATTCCTTTGTGAAGTGTTAAAGTTCACTTTTGAGAATCTTCTCACAGAAATTTTTAGATGAAAAGTTGTGGGTGACTTTCCTTTTTCCACTTGGGACCAGATGGAATGGTATTCACTTTTTAAAACCATCTGTCATGCAGCACCTTAATCTTCTTACATCAAGTAGAGGAGAATAAGAACATCTGACTTTGCAGAGAAAAAGTTAACACGACAAGATGTCAACCAGACTCTTTTATATGGTGCTTCCAATATTTTGTCAAGTCACTTTGAGCTCTTTTCAGTTAGCTGTCTTACGGGCTTTAGGAAGCAGAGAACACAATGCCTATTTTAGAAACTGGTAAATGTCATTGCTTCCTTGCCAATATGTTTTTTTAATTCAGTTAGTTCTTCAGAAGGTCAGCCTAAGCTGAATTTCCCCCCTGTGGAGGTGACATTGCCTAGACTATATTTATTAAAGCATCATCAACTATAAAGCTTACCATAAATAATATTTTATTGATATCAAGTACCAGTGTTTTCTTTAAAAAGAATCTTAGGCAAGACTAAGTATAGAAGAGGTAGAAAGCATCTTTTATGCTTTACTTGAAATATTTGTGTAATTTAGAGTCCCCAAAGAAAAAAGCTAGCACAATGTAATTGGGGGCACTTTAATGAAGGAACAACTTTATTTACAAAGATAAAAGTAGAATTATGAGAAAAAAGTAAAAGTAAACAACCCAAAGGTAGCAAGAGCTGAGAATATTCACCACTCCTTGTCTTGAAGAAACTAAGGAAGGGGTAGGATGCTAGAATGCAAGGAGAGCTAGAGCTGAATTAAAAGGACCACTTGACCCTAAAAACAAACTGTGTGGCCTTAGCAGGGGGGGGGAGGGGGGAGTATCCACTTCCTATTTTAGGGTATCAAGAAAGAAACGGGAGAAAAATGTACTCTGACCTCTTCCCCTCCCATGGTACTGGTGCCCCCTATTAGCTAAACCCACACAGAAACTAGAGGACAAGAAGCCTAATTGATGCAGCCCCAAAAAGTCAACTTCCTGAAACATTAAATTATAAAGAATGGTAGAAGGTGGTCCTATAATGAGAATTAGAAAATATCTAACACAATAATCCACTGAAAGTATTGTATTCCCTTACCACTTCTAGACTCAAGAAAGAGTCTCTGGAGGACAGAGTATAGGGAATTATTTAGTCAGCCAATTAACAACTGGAATACAGAAAAAAATTAATCATATGGAGGTCTCCAGAGAAGAGCCATTAAAATCTCAATTTTGAGGATACTGCTTCAAGAATTTTTAAATGTAACATCAACATATAAGTAGGTGTTCATTGGACTTACACTAGATTACAAATATTAAGCTCTGTATATTGATGATACAGGAGATAGAAGACATAAGACTTGCTCTCAAGATGTTTTATCTAATTTGGAGAAGAATGACAAGCATACATCAAAAATAACAAAGGATACAAGAAGAAGGACAGATCAGTCTTTTTCTGTTTGGACTAGACTTAAAGTATTATAAGTACTAAGAGGTCACAAATAGATATAGTAGTAGAAAACACTTACTGAAACATTTATGTCTCCAACTAAATTTAGGCCATGTCGAGAAAGGAAGACATTGCAGAATTTTTAAGAAGCCAACATTAAATATATTACATAATTAGGAATTGGAAGAGATTGAATCAAACATGTTGAAGAATTTCAGAAAAATGCTTTTAGAGAAGTTATTTAGAGTCATATATCAAGAAAAATATAAAGGCAGATCTATATTTTACTGCTTCTTTTCTGGAAATATTTAGCTCTTTATGGCACATTTTTAAAAAAAGCTTAATGTATATTAATGGAGAGGGAAGCTGAAAGAGAAATATGTCAAAATAGAGGAAAAGTATTATTTCCCTGACCATGAGAAATCTACATGAAAACAAAAAAATGCATCATCAAACTAACTCAAATATGGTTTAGAAACTCACTTCATTCCCAGGAGGTCTTTTTCTGAGCCAATATCAACTATTCAAAGAAATTTTAAGGAAAATCTCAAGCAATGAACATATCTCTACTTCACTCAAATATTAACCATCAATCAAGTCTCTCTTCTTGATGATATGCATATCATTATAAATATAAATTATAGTAGTGGATCAACCATGATGTGCCAAAAAAATGATTTTGCATAAAGAAAAACTAATTTCTTCTGTCCAGACTGATCATGAAGCTATGAGGTATCTATTATACAATTGTAAGTTTTCAGTTAAAGTTGTCTAGAAATCTAAAATCCATAAACTTTAAATATAAGGTTATTTTTCATTATTTAATCTTAATCCTTAAGGAGAAATTATCCATAAAATAAAATGTGAAAATGGCTATTATCTGGCAGTATTTGACATTTGAGTTAGAAATGCTGGAGCTAATATCAGAAAAGCAGAAAAGATGTTAAAAAAAAAAAAAGCAGAGGGTGGAGAGTTACAAATGGGGTGATTGTCAAATCCTCCTAGTTTTCAATCACTTTTACTTCATTTTTTGGCCAAAAGTTGTAAATTTGAAGAAAGAAAAGTAGATCTAGACTAAGGGGATCAAATTGATGTAACAATAATTTAAGCATAAGTTATCTGCTATTCTTCTTTATAAATTATTAGCTGTTTTAAAGTAGAATGTGAAAAGAAACTGGCATATGACGAACAATAATATGTATGAGTATTACTGGCTTTCCTTTACTAAAAATATGAAAAGTCCCAGAAAAACAGCTAAAATCATGAATTATAATTGGTAAGCCATTTTAGAATAAGCATACCATGGAATATTACTCAGCCATAAAAAAAGTAATCTTGCCATTTACAACATGAAAGGAGCTAAAGTATTATGCTAAGCAAAGTGAGTCGGTCAGAGAAAGACAAATACCATATGATTTCACTCATATGTGGAATTTAAGAAACAAAACAAATGAACATAAGTAAAAAAAGAGCGGCACACCAAGAAAGAGACTCAACACTAGAGAACGAACTCATGGATACTAGAGGGGAGGTAGGCGGGGAGATGGGTTAAATAAGTGATGGGAATTAAGGAGGGACTTGTGATGAGCACTGGGTATTGTATGGAAGTGTTGAATCACTAAATTTTATACCTGAAACTAATATAAAAAGTAGAAAAAAATAAATAGAAATATCTTAAAATCCTTCCAGATTTTTTCTACTTCAGTAGCAATAGTTGTACTGAACAATTAGTTCACTAAAAGAAATCCTTTGCATAGCTTATTTCCTATGATGAAGGTTCCACTTTATTTTCCATATAATATTGAAGGTAAAACAAAGTAAGATATCTGAGTGGATAACACTATATGTTATAAAATAAGTTAGAGAATAAGACATATAATAGTATGTGTAATCAAATTGTTTATAAGTAAGATAGTAAGATACACTTTAACTGAAAATATAGCTGTTTTTAATATTGTTTTTGATACATTTGTAGTAAAGATTAGGGAAGAATACACACTGTAGATGTAAATGTATATTCCTACTGGATTGATAATTTCAACATTTCAAAATGTCCCTTTACTCACTGGTAATTTATATCAGATATATCACTCCAGCCTTCTTATTTTTTACTGTTTGCATGGTTTATCTTTTTCCAAACATTTATTTTCAACTAATCTATATACCTATGTCAGTGTATATCCTTGCAGACAGCACACAGTTGAGTTTTTTTTTAACCCATTCTGATAATCTTAGCCCTTTAACCACAGTGTTTATGCCATTAACATTTAATTTAAGTATAGATATGGTTATGTAAAATGGATCTGTCATCCTATTTGTTTCCTGATGGTCTCCTGAATTTTTCCTCTGTTGTTTTTATCCTGCCTTCTCTTGAATTATTAAATATTGTTTATATTCAGTGAGAGTGGTGGGAATGGCTTATAAGACATGACACTCCTAACAATGAAATAAATGGGCAGGCAGCAACAAGGAAGCTACTCAATGTATACAACTAGAAAAAAGCAAGAATGGATAGTAGGATGATGAAAATGGTCACCCAGGTAAAAAGACACCACACTTTGCTCAGTTCTTAGAAGCCAATTTTTAAATCACCGAAGAGATGACTGCATCCTAAAAAAAGCGATACCACATTGCTGCAATACCACTTTGAGTATATATTATAATGATATAACCAGTTCTACCTTATTATGAAAATTTGGCCATATACCAGAATGATCATAAAACTGGTAAAAGAATATCAAGACAGCTGAAGACCATTTAACACAGGATCTGAGTTGATACTGATAGCCAGATAACCAAAGAATTATCATGCAAACCCCGTTAGGTTTGGGTTTTATTGAGGTCAGTTAAATGAAGAGTCCTAGCCAAAGTCCTCATTGCAGTGAGACCATTGGTTCAAGCAGTAATACCCAGTAGTTGTGTCTTCGCCCTTTGTTTGTATTATTAGAATTAGGCCTTTAGGTTGTAGAGTAAAATCTATCATACTGGAAAGAGTGAAGAAGCAGCCTTTGGAATAGTTATTTCCATTTTAAGGAATGCCAAACATTTTAAGGAAGTAAATGTCATGGGTGCTAGTAGGGATTAGCTGTCTTTAAAAACCTAAAAGATACAGAGTTGGTGTTCTCTATTATCTGTCCCTTTTATTTGCCAACATAGCCCTGAAGTAACCAAATGAATAGTTCCTAAAGAATGGCTGTTGACTGCTACAGGTTCAACCAAGTTGTGGCCTGCAGCATAGCTGGTTGACCAGATATGGTGATTTTGCTAGAACAGATTAATAAGGGCATGGCTACATGGAGATAGTAATTTATTTGATAAATCCACTTTTTTTTTCCTGTCCTGGTTAGAAAAAGAATAAGCTGTTTGTAATCATTTTGGATGGACCACAATATTCATTTATATTTTGCTTCAGGGCAGTGTTAATTCTGCTGCTCTCTGCCCAAGATATAGCCTAAAGAGATCTTGGTCACCTGAACAACCCAGGAACAAGACCCTGATCTACTACATCAATGATACCATGATACTCAGACAAGATAAGATGTGTGGATCATATGCTGGAGGCCTTGATAAAATATATGCACTCCACAGGGAAGAGAAAAACTACCACTTCACTGAAGTGGTTAGGGATCTAGTGGTCAGGGATATGCCTTCCAAAATGAAAGTCAGACTGATTCATGTAATCTCTGCTACCACAAAGAAGGAAGCACAGCATGTGGTAGCTTCTGTAGGTTCTGGAGGCAAGACATGCCACACCTAGGAAAACTCGTCCATCTCTTATCCAATGATATGGACGGCTACAAGTTTTGAGTGAGACTTGGAGTAGTAAAGGGGTCTTCAGAAGGCTAAAGCTGTGATATAAGAAATATTTTTGAAATATTTTACTAATATATTACCAGATATATGTTTCAACTTTATAGTTTATAAAGCATTTACACCAACCAACCACGAGTTTTTTCCATGCCTACTACCTCGTTCACTGAATGTCTTAATGTATCAAAATGGCAAAATTCCCACAACACAGTTATTGACAATATTTGCTATCCTACCCCCAAAGGAGATTGATAAAAATATACTTAGATAATTATACACACTAAGAATTGGGCAAAAGATTGATAGAAGGTAATATGGTATTTTGTATTCACAACATTATTAACCAATAAGAATCTGAGCTATTCTTTTTAGGTTTCAGAAGATGGTTTTACTTTTATATTCTCCCACCAATTTCAGAATTCTTTTAATGTTAATATATTTTAATTACTTCTAGACAAAATAGAACTAATACATCTTCCATTACTCTCTCCTGAAAGGAATTCAATATGCATCCATTAGAAGGCTCCTCTGACCAAGTCATGAATTGTATCATGATTTAGCCATTTAAACATCATAATATAATAAAGTTAGCAGGAGGGAAGAAGTAATTGCTCATCTTACATAGGGAAAACTAAAAATTTTTATCTGAGCCTGATAATTCAGAAATAGGTGTATTTTTTAAAGATTTTATTTATTTATTTGACACAGAGAGAGAGATCACAAGTAGGCAGAGAGGCAGGCAGAGAGAAAGGGGGGAAACAGGCTCCCTGCTGAGCAAAGAGCCCAATGCTGGGCTCGATCTCAGGGCCCTGAGATCATGACCTGAGTTGAAGGCAGAGGTTTAAACCACCAAGCCACCCAGGCACCCCAGAAATAGATATTTTAAAATACGAATTGAGCTTATACAAATAACCTCTTAAAAAAAATAAAGTAACAATTTAACTAAAAATCATGAGAAAGAGGGGGAGGGGAAGTAGATAGTTGAGAAAGTACTCTAAATTTTTCAGCTTTCACTGGGAAATAAGAGATACTAGGGTTTTCAAGCAGAAAATAAATTTAATTTTTCATGTTAATACCTGTATTTCATTATCTTACCATTATTCTATGTATTAATTATATTGTATTAATTTTATGTTTTATGATGTATGATTTTTAAGAGGAATTGATTTCTGCAAAGAAAAATCTGTATATTTGATATATATAAAACTCTGAATAAAACAAAAGAATAACATATATGTTATATAGAACAATGTGTTTTAATACGAGAAAAAAAAAAGTATTGTACCAAAGTCTAAGTATTGAAAGTTCTAAGTATTTATTTTATTTTTAAATGTTTATTTGAGTATCTTTGGCATACAGTGTTGCATTCGTTTCAGGTGTACAACATAGTGATTCAACAACACTATATGTTATGAAGTATAGTTACCATACAATGCTATTACAATACCATTGGCTATATTCTCTATGCCGTACCTTTCATCCATGTGACTTACTCATTCCCTAACTGGAACCCTGTATCTCCCACTCCCCTTGCCCCACTTCGCCCATTCCCCACTCACTCCCCTCTGGCAACCATCATTTTGATTTATTTATAGGTCTGACTCTGCTTTTTGTTTGTTGTTGAAAATCCTAAGTATTTAAAAGTGGCATCCTACTTAATCTTCACACCAACTCTATATTACAAGTATTATTACATTCTGTAAAAGATGAAGTTCAGTTAAAGAATTTGCCCAAGATCAGATAGGATATATAGTAGTTGAGTCCACTCAAAATGACAGCAAACTTGAGATCTTAAAAGGGTAAAAGCAGATGTGCAGAGGGAAATTGCATGGAATATGAAAATAATGGCAGAATTAGAATCTATATAATTGGTAATAAAACACGCAACTGACATGACTGGTCATCATGTGGAGTATACTATTTGAGGCTCTTTCAAGAATACAAGATAAAACAATCAAGGAAAAAATAGGAAAGAAGATTAAAACCTAGAAAGCCAATTTAATAGTTATATATTTTCCCCAAAATAATTATTTTATTGAAAGAAAGATAGTAAAATCTATCTTTCATAGAATTATAAGCATGTATAAGAAATGGTCTTTTATGGTTCCACACAAATTTTAGGATTGTTTGTGCTAGCTCTGTGAAAAATGCTTGTGGTATTTTGATAGAGACTGCATTAAATATGTAGATTGCTTTGGAAAGTATAGACATTTTAAAAATATTTGTTCTTCCAATCCATGAGCATGGATTGTCTTTCCATTTCTTTGTGTCATCTTCAATTTCTTTCATCAGTATTTCATACTTTTCAGAGTACAGGTTTTTCACCTCTTTGGTAGGTTTATTCCTAGGTATCTTACTGTTTTTGGTGCAACTATAAATGGGATTGATTCCTTAATTACTCTTTCTGCTGCTTCATTATTGGTGTATAGAAATGCAACACATTTCTGTACATTGAGTTTGTATCCTGTGACTTTTTTGAATTCGTTTATCAGTTCTAACAGTTTTTGGTGGAGTCTTTCAGATTTTCTATATAGAATATCATGTCATCTGCAAGTAGAAAAATTTTTACTTCTTCTTGCCAATTTGTATGCTTTTTATTGCTTTTTGTTTTCTGATTGCTGAGTCTAGGACTTCCAGTACTATGTTAAATAACAATGGTGAGAGTGGACATTCCTCTATTTTCCTGATTCTAGAGGAAAAGGTCTCAGTTTTTCCCCATCAAGAATGATATTAGCTGTGCATTTTTCATAGATGCCCTTTATTATGTTATGTTCCCTCTAAGCCTACTTTGTTGAGGGTTTTTATCATGAATGGGTGTTATACTTTGTCAAATGCTTTTCTGCACCTATTGAACTGACCATCTGGTTCTTATCCTTTATTTTATTAATGTAGTGTATCATGTTGATTGACTTATGAATATTGAACTATCCTTCAACCCAGGCACAAATCCCATTTTATTGTGTTAAATGATTTTTTAAATGTATTGTTGGATTTGGTTTGCTAGTGTTTATTGCATCTATGTTCATCAGAGATACTGGCCTGGTTCTCTTTTTAGTGAAGTCTTATCTAGTTTAGGTATCAGGGTAATGCTAGCCTCATAGAATAGATTTGGAAGTTTTCTTTCTTTTTCTGTTTTTTGGGGATAGTTTGAAAAGAATAAGTATTAAACTTCTTTAATTGTTTGGTAGAAGTCCCCTGGGAAGCCATCTGGTCGTGGACTTTTGTTTTTTGGGATTTTTTTTATTACTGATTCAGTGTATCTACTGGATATGGGTCTGTTCAAGTTTTCTATTTTTTCTTGTTGCAGTTTTGGTCATTTATATGTTTCTAGGAATTTATTTCTCTGGGATATCAAATTTGTTGGCATATAGCTTTTCCTAATATTCTCTTATAATTGTTTCTGTTTCTGTGGTGTTAGCTGTTATTTCTCCCCTCTCATTATGTAGTTTTATTTATTTGGATCCTCTATCTTTTCTTTTTGTTAAGTCTGATTAGGGATTTATCAGTTTTATTAATGTTCCAAAGAATCAACTCCTGGTTTCATTGATCTGTGTTTTTTTTGTTTGGCTTTTTTGGTTTTTGTTTTGTTTTGTTTTTGTTTTTGTTTTTTAGTTTCTCCATTTATTTCTGCTCTAATCTTTATTATTTCCTTCCTTCTGCTGCCTTAGGCTTCATTTATTTTCCTTTTCCATCTTCTTTAGGTGTAAGTTTAGGTTGTTTATAAGTAGGCTTGTATTGCTTCCCCCTTAGGACTGATTTTGCTGCATTTCAAAGGTTTTGGACCACTATGTTATCATTTTCATTTGTTTACATATGTTATTTATTTCTTCTTTGACTTCCTGGTTGACCTTAACATTGTTTAGTAGCATATTATTTAACCTCCATATATTTATGATTCTATAATTTTTCTTGTGGTTGACTTCAGGTTTCATAGTGTGGTCAGAAAAGGTGCATGATATGATTTCAATCTTTCTGTATTTGTGGAGGCCTGTTTTTTGACCTAATATATGATCTATATTGCAGAATGTTCCATGTGCACTTGTATTCTGCTGTTTTGGCTTGGAATGTTCTGAATGTATCTGTTAAGTCTATCTGGTCCAGTGTGTCATTCAAAGCCATTGTTTCCCCTTGTTGATTTACTGCTTAGATGATCTATGCATTGGGGTAAGTGGGGGTGTTAAAGTCCCCTAATATTATTGTGTTATTATCAATTAGTTCCTTTATGGTTGTTATTAATTGCTTTATATATTTGGGTGTTCCCATGTTGGGTGTGTAAATATTTATAATTGTTATATCTTTTTGTTGGATTTGTTGCCTTTTTGATTATATAATACCCCTTTTTGTCACTTTTTACAACCTTTGTTTTAAAGTCTAGTTTGTCCAGTTCTTTTCAAGTATACATGGAACATTCTCCAGAATAGATCACATGTTGAGTCACAAATCAGCCCTCCAGAAGTATAAAAAGATCAAGACCATACCATGCATGGTATGAATACATGCATGGTATGTATAGAATACAAAGCTATGAAACTTGAGGTCAGCTACAGGAAAAACTTGGAAAGACCACAAATACATGAAGGTAAAAAAACACCCAACTAAAGATGGGTGACAGTTGTTTTGCTCTGTTTTGTTTTCTTTTTGAGTCTTATTTTAAGCCTCTCTAGGGTGAATCTAGCTCTAAAGATTTCTAACATGAAGTTGTTCTGACCTATTCAGTGTGCTCACTCCATTGTATCTAGTTAGAATTTGAACATTTCCTAACTTTTTATGAACTGTGAGTATTCTTACTGTGCTCATGTAATTTTTCTGTTCTTGGTATTTGTTCTTCCTGGCTTTGTAGTCTTTTATACTACTCATATCAAATACTTGGTTTGATACTAAAACAAGGAATGATTCAAGGGGATCACTATACTGATTTCTAGGTCTTTTACTCTACACGGGTACCTCCTCTGGGATACTCTACCCTGAAAATTATGTGTGCTTCAACATCATCAATTTTTACTCTTGGAATACTAGAGCAAGCAGGAATGCTGGTCTATACTTGGTATCTTTCCTAAATTACACTCCAGATTAAAGAAACTGATATTCCCAACTCCTTTGCTTTTTTTTTTTTTTAAGATTTTGTTTATTTGAAAGAGATCACAAGTAGGCAGAGAGGCAGTCAGAGAGAGGGGGGGAAGCAGTCTCCCCGCCGAGCAGAGAGCCAGATGTGGGGCTCAATCCCAGGACCCTGAGATCATGACCTGAGCCAAAGGCCCCCTGAGCCACCCAGGCACCCCCCAACTCCTTTGCTTTAAATTTCAAAGTTATTAAAGTAACTTGGTTATTGGGTTGACCTATTCCTAGAACATATAATGCTCTAGGTAATGTTCAACAAATTCCCTGTGGCAAAATTCACCAGGAACTTAGAAGAATAATCTAAAAGTCAGTCTTCCACACCAGTTACCGCAGATTTGGGGGAAATGTGGATTCTGGTTTGTGAGGCAGCTTGTAGAGAACTCATTATTGTGAAAGCTCTACATTCTAAGGAGCAACTGTGTGACTTAATCTAGAGCTGTATGTGTGAATTCTATTGATCATGTGTTTTCCGTACAGGCATTTCTCTTATCTTTTGTATGTCATGATAATGATACATTTGTTCCTCATTTTAGGCATTTTTTTAACAAAATATGAAGGAAAGCTAAAAACATTGTGAACATGAGAAGAGCTTCCTAGTAGAATGTTTCATTAAAGAAAATGATAATTTTCCTATGTGAATATTAATTATATTTTATGTTCTACTACTTTCTGATATTGCAAGAAAATGTTCTTATTACAAGATGAAACCCTTTAGAAAAATGAATACATACAAAATTCCAAAAGATAATAGCAATAAACAATGTTAGACAGTGTTGACTTCAGGAAAAATACCAAAAAATATCCAGTCAGTAATTAGTTTTACTCTGAGTGAAGAACTCTTCTTACATAGCACGTGTCCAGTGATTTCAGTCTTATGTCTAATTTAGTTTCCCTGCATAATTAGGTTGCAAAGTCAGAAGTGCTATGAGGAATTGTTGTCTGCTTACTCCCATTGGCCCACAATACATTTTTTTTGTGTGTGTGTGCACTTGCCCTGCTATTTTTGGTTCTATCTTGTACTTTGGAAAATTGTATCTGTTTAGAATTCCTAGAATAAAAAGTCTTTTCTAAAATCCAAAAGTCCAATAATAATAAGAAAAACACTAACATGAAATGAACACATAGTCTATGGATGAGTCATTGTATAATGAAAGAGACAGTGAATTAACACAATTTATTTTATTGCTAAATGTTCTAAATGAGATAAAATCTAGACCAAAGAAAATGGAAGGTTGTAATGAGAGAATTAGGCAACTTAAATCTTCAGAAAACTAAGAGCTCCCAAGTAGGGAGAAAAATGGTAATGGTTAATAAAGCTCTTAAGTTCATCTAAAACTGTAAATAACCATCATTTTCTTTTATGAGTATAGCTAGAACTATGGGTAACATCAAAGGACATATGAAGCACATTATATGGAAAGCGTTGGGCCATTTAAATTTCTTTTAATTCTTTTAGTATTAATGATAGATTACTAAACTATAAAGTCCATGAGGTTTGCAACCTTATAACCCTTGCTCATTCCTAGTGTTTAGCACGAAGCAGCTTTTCAGTACATATTTGATGAATGTAAGAATGAATGAATGAATTGATGGAAATTCCTGTATTTATAGATTTTCAAGAGTATATATTACTCACACAATTGTGTCGATATTACAAAATGAGAAGCAAATCTTCCCTTTGCCAGATTTATAGAAAATTTTGCTCCATATTTCAGTAGAAACTTTAGACTGTTTCTTCAGTTCTTCTGTATATTTATCTTCTTTTTGAAATCTGTACATGTTCCAAAAATATTGTGTCTTTTTCTCAAGTAGTTCAAAGAATTTGTTCCTTAGGTTTCCTGTTTTTAGCCCATCTTCAAAAATAAAATGTGAAACCTGCCTTAATTTCAGTGAAGTAGTGTTGAAGGTGAGGTGTACTGGTGGAATGGCATTCATTATTGGGCTTTTCAAATGAATGTATTGAACAGTAACTATCACTTGAAACACTATACTCTACCCCCTCTCTTCCACTGGAATCCTCAGAGCCATCACCCCAGGAACTTGCTACATGCAGCCTCATTACCAAATACTAGATGATCTAGAAACAAATATTTAAATCCATCACAAACTGGATACCTAAGGAGATCTAAGAAAAGCAAATTATTTTTGTGTGTAAAAAGTTATTCCTTTATAAGTCTAAATAGAGAATTTTATAATAATGGACTTACAGTAATGCTTGTATTAATAGTGTAATGACAAAGACAAGGGTGTTGAATTTAGCAACTAATGAAAATATGTAATTAGTCTTCTTGGCTTTATTAGAAGAGAAAAAAAGGTTTTGTTTTTGTTTTCCTCAATTGCTCCTTCTTTCAGAACCCTCAGCCCAGCTCCAATTTTTGGGTATACACTATAGTCAAAACACAATTTTATATTTTAAAATGTATGCATCAGTTATTTCAACCAGAAGAAATACTTTTTATGTTTCATATTATTTACAATTGGTATAAATTTACATAACTTAAATTTTGCTTATTTTCAATATCTCATAGAGAAAATGAAAAAAAAAAAAGTCCTCTTTTCCTTACTTGCCACTAAAGGAGCAAAAACTTTCTTAAATTACAAGAGTACTAGCAAACCACAGTGACTATCATAGAATGTTAGCATTCATATTCTAGAATGTAGGTGGTAATGTCTTCCAAAAAGTATGTAAATAATGTAGAGATTTCAAAATCTGTGGTTGGCTGAGATTCTGCTCCTTCGTTTAATGTAAGTGATTCTTGAACTCTTAACCTCAGATCTGGTTTAAACAAGTAGAATGTGCAGTGATCAATATAAAGAGAATCATTAAAAAAAAAAAAAAAGGAGTGGCTTATCTAAAATTACATTTTATGGGCAACTTTTTAGTGGTTACCTTAATAATAACAAATTTTCCTGCACATAAGAGACTGTTCTAGCATCTCAGAAACCAAAACCACATAATAATATATACAACGCACTCCTCTATGTAAACAATCAATTAAGATGTCTGATGAGGGACACCTGGGTGTCTCACTAGGTTAAGTGGCTGCCTTAAGCTCAGGTCATGATCCCAGGGTCCTAGGATTGAGTCCCACATGAGGCTCTTTGCTCATAGGGGAGCCTGCTTCTCCCTCTGCCTGCTCTGCCTGACTCTCCCCCTATTCGTGCTATCTCTCTGACAAATAAACAAAATCTTTTTTAAAAAATGATGGTATTGTGAAACCTATTGCTATCATGGTTCTATTTTTCCCCCATAATATCTATACCAAAATTTTAATTTTGGAATAACAGACAAGTATTGAAGAGCTGGGGTTCTTAAAGGAAAATCCAATGTAATTTCATTACATTCCATGTAATGAAATTCTTATCGTTTTTGTAGTACTTTGCTAGGGCTGTCGTAATAAACTACCATAGACTGCATGGTTCAAACAGCAGAAATGTATTGTTGCACAGTTCTGGAAGCCGGAAGTCTGACATCAAGATGTTGTCAGGGTTGGTTCCTTTGGAAGTCTGTGCGGGAGAATCTGTTTCAAGCCTCTTTCTTTGGCTTATAGAGGGTCTTCTCCCTATGTCTCTTCACATTGTCTTCTCTCTGTATGTGTCTCTTTATTCAAATTCCTTTTTATAAGGACATCAGTAATACCAGATTAAGGTCCACTGTAATAATCTCACTTTAACTTGACTACTTCCATAATGATCCTACCTCCAAGTAAGGTCACATTTTGAGTTACTGGGTATTAGGACTTTACCATATGAATTTTAGGTGGGCACATTTAACCCATAACAGCATTTCATATGAAAAAGACAGCTATTTTGCTATTAAATGATTAGCTTAATGATTAAGAGCAAAGCCTTTGGATTCAAAGTTTGTGGGTATATATTCTGACTCTACCTGTATGTCTGTTTAAGCTCTTTGTGCCTCAGATTCTAATCTATAACACAGAGTTGGTGTTAATCCTTGCTTCTTTGGGTTGTTGAAAGAATTATGATTGTATACACAACACACACATGTGCATACCCACACATACATATGTGTTCTTGCAAATGAAAAGTTATTTAAAAGTTTTTGCAATAATTATTACCAATTTTGATCAATTTTCATTAATCTCAAATATATTACGGGTAGATGCAATGTTTTAATCTGTTATATTCCTTGTTATCTTTGTTTCATATAAAAAAAATAGTGCCAACGTACAACTATTGTCAGATACGCAATTCTTTTTCTAAAATAACCTATTAAAACAGGGCATGGTGCCAGAGTAACTATTCAGGAGGATAAGACATTCAAATGTAATGTAATCGTTTAAATAGTTAAATAAAATATGTGTTTTCAACTACTGGTCAAGTACAGAAAAGAAGATATTGATGTAGAAACAAGCTGAAAGAGACAGTATAAAGTACTAGTTTCAGAGCCCAGGCTTTGAGTAAGATGAATGTTCTTTCCACTCTCTCCTGTTTGCGAGTGACTAACCTTTACTTAACCTTCTGAAGTCTTTAGTGGCAGTAGCATAGCCAATGAGGTTTATCCGAGGTGTGATCATTGCTAATTGAAGTGTCCATTTTCTCAGGTATAAAATGAAGTGAATAAAACTAACTAAATCATTAAATGGTGGTGAGCATTAAATAACATATAAGGCATTTAGCAAATATGCTCTCCCATGGTAAATTCTCAATAAGTTGTCACTAGATATATAATCTTGGGCAAAATACTAAATTTCTGACCCTAAAATCCCTAATATGTAAAATGGGGAATATTGATATCTAATATCTCAGTCCTTATCACACTAAAATTTTGTAGTTTTTTTTCAATTTATTAAACAATCTCAGGCACATAGGAATCACTCAATGAAATGCAATTTTTCTTTCTCATTCAAATAATATTATTAAATTCTGTGTTTTAAAAAAGATATAGGTAATATTTATCTTTTGATGACCGACTTACTTCACTTAGCATAATTTCCTTAAGGTTCACCCATGTTATAGCATGTACAGAATTTCTTTCCTTTTTTACTGAATAATATTCTATTGTATGTATATAACCCTTTTGTTGTTGTTCATCCATCTGTCAGTGGACAATTAGGTTGCTTTCACCTCTTGGCTATTATGGATAAGGCTGCTATGATCCTGAGTATAGTATGAATACATAATTTCCCTAAAAAATCAACTCTGTAATTGTTAAAGTTACATTAGTTTGAGACTCATGGATTCTGGATTTTTATTTCTACTCAGCCAACCATTACAGTGTATTGACTGGTAGCAAATCACATTTAACACTGAGCCTCAGTTTCCCCCTTTATTATCTTATGTCACCAAAAGGATAATCAGAATAAGAAATTTTTTAAAAATTGAAAACTTAAAATATTAGAAATTATCACTAGGGAAAATGCAACACACATGGTGTCTTGTTTTATTATTTATTTGATCATATTTTTCTTGTTAAGATATTCCACTAAGCAGTGAATTACTAAATTATTTCAGAGGATGGTGAGTTAACTTTTCAAGGTGTCTTACGATTCTGGTCTTTTTACAATTAAAATAAATTGGTCACCAGAAAATTCTAAGTGAGTCAAAGGTAAAAAGCAGAATAGAGTAATTAGCGTAATACCTGAACATTGTGGACATTCCATAAGTATTTGTTGCACCAAAATTAATTGGAAATATTAAGTATTTATACTGGTATAGCATGCAGGTAATTATCTTTGGGGTGCATAATTATATAGTTGTTTTCCTTTTGTAGACGTAGCAGTGATGCAAAACAG
The DNA here is from genome assembly GCF_002288905.1 of Enhydra lutris kenyoni. Lineage (NCBI taxonomy): Eukaryota > Metazoa > Chordata > Mammalia > Carnivora > Mustelidae > Enhydra > Enhydra lutris. Next base: position 15,823,728 of record NW_019154111.1, on the reverse strand, counting down.
TGTTGGGGAAAAAGCACAAGATTCAGTGTCATACAGATTTATTTGAATGTTTCTTTTCTCAAACCTGTGACATGGGCAAATGATTAATATCTTTAGTTCTCACTTATTTACTAAAAGAAGAAATAATTGCATCATATTTAGAAAAATAGGAGGTATAGTGCTATCAAAACTAAAAATTAAAAGCAGCCATCAGTTTTTTATATCTTGAAGAAAAAATTTTGTGACAATAGAGGGACAATGGATATATTAATTTGGCATGTATCAGTGGACATGATAGTCTCCTAAAGAGTTTTTTTAGTATTGCTAATAATCTAAGATTCTGTTATCTTAGAAATGGAATTTAATGTGAAATGGCAAATGTATTTCAAATAAATTTTTGGACTAAAAATTCTAAAACTTGTGTTAGATCTTTTTCATATTTTAAAAATGACCTTTTTTTGGAACCAGAGAAGACCCTGAATGGCCAAGGCAGTCTTGAGAAAGAATAACAAAGCTGGAGACATCATGCTTCCTGATTTCAAACTATATTATAAATCTATAATAAACAAAATAGTGTGGTATTGGGGTAAACACACACACACATGCACACACACACACACACACACACATCAGTGTAACAGAATAGAGCCCAGAAATAAACCCACACATATATTAACTTACTACAAAGGACCCAAGAATATACACTGGCCACATCCCCCCAAAAATGAAACTAGACCACTGCCTTAACACTGTACACAAAGCCCCTTGATTGCAACCCTTCAGGGAACTCAGATAAGTCAAATCTGGATGCCTGACTCAGATAAACAGTAATGAAATAAATGGGTTGTTTTAAGCCACTACGTTTGTGGTAATAATGTTATGCAGTGGTAGAGAAATCATACAGATTTTGGAGTTGGAGGGGAAAAAGGGAGGCAAAAACCAAATTTGGTGGCACATACATGTTGTTAGTGATCTACTGACTTGCTCTGTTAGTGTAAAGCAGCAGCTGGGTCTTCAGTTACTTTCCCTTCCCCCTTGGATAGTGAGTCCTTCAGTTTCTTTGACTCCTGGCCAATATCAAGATGGTGCTTGGCCTTGTCACCACGGTCAGAAGCAATAAGAATGGGACAATTGTCCTTCTGATCTCATGGGATCCCAGCTGTGATCTCAAGGTTCTGGAGTGCATATGATCTTCCTTTTCTGACTGCCTGCCTGTGGAATTTGGGGTTCCAGCATTACGTATAGAGACAAACTTGCAGAAATTGCTTAGCCAGATCCCATAATTGTATAATTGAATCCCCTTATAAAAATATATTTATTACATATATAAACATATTAATTAAATGCATATATATTATATAATGATATATATGTATATTATATGTTCTATAATAATATAGATTATACTGACTGATTTCCTACTGGTTCTACTCCTCTGGTGGAACACTGACTAACTGATACACCTGGTAATTGATGGTCAGTGCTAAACATTTTGAATCTTATATTTGGGTGATGGATTTTGTTGTATTCCTTTAAATAGTGTTGGATTTTTGCCTGGAATGCAATTAAGTTATCTGGATCAGTTGGATCCCTTCAAGGCTTGTTTTAAGATTTGTTAGAGTGGGCACACAGCAGCTACCGCTGTGTAGATAATTAAGCTCCATTATTAATTCAGTAATCTTTTCAGGCCATGCATGTTCTGTGGGTTAGGAGGTCTTTCTGTTATAGCTGATGAGAAGATAAATTCTTCTCAGCCCTGTGTGAGCTCAAGGAATTGATCAGTATACTACTTCAAATGATTCTTTCCATGATTTTATGTAATTGCCTTTTATGCTCATATCAGTACTCAGCTAAAACTTGAGCAGGTCCTCTGTGTAGCTCTCCTTTTCCTAGTATTTTGCCACCCAAATTATAGCTGCACTAGGCTATGTGAATTCTGGTACTGATTCATCAACAGAATGAGATTTCTGGATTTCATCTGCATTTCCCTGCATGCACAAGGTTTACCTCTGCTGTTTCCCTTACCTCAGAGATCAAAGCCCTATCTGACATGTTGTCACACATGAGAAAATCATTATTTCACACATTCTATTCAGTTTTCTAGTGAAATATGAGACAGTGCAGTCCCTGGTACTCCATCACAGTTGGAACCAAAAGTCTTCCCACTGAATCTGTTATGTTTCCTCTTTTATTTTTTCTCTTATTTACCAACACTTATGATTATGATTATGATAGGTAATGAGCTCTTCGTGATGATTATTGTGCTGCCTAGCCTATTCATATTTACACCAGATGGGGTAAATAGATACAATCCCGATCATTTTCTTTTTTGTCTATTGTGAAATCCTGAAGTAGAAAGCAGGGATATTTACTGTCAAGTTAAACACTTCCTATGATTGTTTACATATTTGTAATTGGCTGTCACAAACTGACATAAGCCACTTCTTCATTAGGTAAATGACAGGTTCTTCTGGTAAATATCAGGAGCTTTTGAAGATTGGATGCAGGTGGGGTCTGAATGTACTTATCTCTGAATGCTGCTAGTAGGTTGTGCATCACAATGAAAGCAAGTGCATATTTTGCAATTCTGCCAAGACAGCAGGGGAATACAGCTTTGCATTTTGTCTAAAGTCCAAGGTGATCTTTCTCTCTTTGACCTCAAAATCACAGAGTAACACCTCAAATGATATGACAATGTTTTTATGCTAGGAACAGAATTATAGTTGAACTAAATGACATATTCTTCTATGAAGTGAAATCATTATAATGGACCAATCTTGTCTAGGCCCCAAGTGCTGAAATAATAGAATGTTTGGTTTCTGTTACATTATGACTCAATTAAATAACACCAATCAGATGCTGCTTTTATCATTTCTCATGATAAATTTATCTCAGTCTATAGTGTTAATATAAATCTGAATAAAATTGTTTACCCAAACATACAGCTTCTAGTACTCATAATGAGATATTAACAAATAAATCACCATCAGTAAAATATATCATTGTCCTATTACCAAGTAGAAAAATATCAGTGATAACTGGGGTGCCTAGCTGACTCAGTTGGTAGAGCATTCAACTCTAGATCTCAGGGTCATAAGTTTGTGCCCCACATTGGGTGTAGAGTTTACTTGAAAAAATTTTTAAAAGAAAAATATAAATGAATATGACATGATGGAAAGCAAGAAGAAAGTTGAAGCCATGAGAAAAAGCTGGAAGACTTGATGACAACCTGGAGCCCATATGTGACCTTATCATAGCCAACATCTATAGTGTAAGCAATCATCTGAAGAGCTGTCCTCCTTCACCACAGAGCAGCTATGTGCCTCCTATCTTGGAGGAGATAAGTTGGAATATACTAAACGTTTGTACTCTTAAAAGTGCTAGAAAGGGAATCAGCCTCTGCCCCATGATATAATATCAGCCATGTTCTCTGAGCAGTTACTCAGAGGAATCATCTTTCCTCTCTACTTTGTGTTCCCTTGCACTTTTTCAGCTTTGAAAAGACAGAGAAGACTTTGTTGATCCATTCAGAAGCTCCCTTTTGGAGGTCCTGAAGACCTGACATATCCGCATGTTTCTGATTTTGACTTTCCCATTGTACTCCCAAGGGAAGTCTAAAATGCCAAGTTCTTTAAAGAATTTTTTATTTTTTGTCTTTCATCACAATGCTACTCTTATCCAAAAACTTGTACAGACTGCATAAGACATGTTATAGATTGCATGTCTATGTCCCCCCAAAATTCATATGTTGAAATCCTAACCCCAATGTGATGGTATTAAGAGGTGGAATCCTGATTTCAGTATTATTTCTACCCTGGCCTATCCTTTGCAAAATGCTAATTTGTTCCAGCTTTATTGATGTATGATTGACAAAAGAACATTGTATATATTTAAGGTGGAAAAAAAATGTTACCTCTCTTCTGTCTCTCCTCTCCTTCGTTTTCCATTTCATGGGGTTGATGAACTTGAAGCTGTTTATGGGTCTCTGAGTCTCTGTTCCTCTTTCCCCATTCTTTTTTTCTCTAAAGCTTGGAACTACCTCAGGTAGTAAGCTGGGGGAAATGTGATTCAACTCTTTTGTCCGCATTCTCTTTAACATTCACTACCTGTTGCCCAGTGACAGAAAACTATCATCATTTCACATATATTGTCCTATTGTCAGATATAAAATGGAAAGTGGATAGTGAAAGGATAGTTCTTATAGCAGTTAATAATACCTAGGCCCATTCTTTATTATGTGAATATTCTATATTTATATCCTTGTTTCTACATTTCAAAACAAGGTAGCTATATTATTTCACTATGAATAAAAAAGTATAAAAACTGCATTTAAAACAAATACACAACATTTACAGAAATAAGGATTTCATATGTAATTTAAGTGAATTTTTAACTTTCTTCCTTACAGAAAATTAAGGGTATAAATATTATATAAAGGCAAAATTGGCACCTGTGAAATAGGCTGATTCAAATCTCATTTCAGTACTTCAAATAAAAAACACATAAAGAATAACTGGTGCAGATAATATGTTTTTTTCTAATGATTTGTGATCCTGTAGCTTCATTGATTTTCCTACCATCTGATGTTAACCACTCACTAATATAACCCACCTACTATAATAATGTTGGTAATAATTATATCCTCCTGGATTCTCTTGCAGTGCTTTCATATGGCTAGTATTTTATTTCTATTTCTTGCTGAGTTTTATCCAGCACTTTAAATTCCCCACTGCCTTTATTTAAAGTTACTGAAGCATATAAACAAAAATATCACTTTCTTTGAAAATAGCTTTTGAGGCTAGTAGAAAATCTAAATCTCTCATTTTTTGGAAGAAAACTCAAACTCAATATTATTAGCATAAATCTAACAAAAGAGTTGCTCATAGTTTGAAAGACTTATATTGTGGGTAAAATATTACTATATAGAACACTATAGAATGGCCTAAGATATTTGCACAACAATTGCCCAATTTAAATCTAGCTTTGGTGATTTATATACTTATATTTTTCTTAAAGCAAATAAAATATTGTTTATAAGGACAAATCACAAAAGTCCATAAATCCATTTGAAGACATTGCTTTGAAAAAGGACAACTTACAGTAAAATTATATTTAAGAACCAGAGAGCTTTTTTCTTATGAACTATTTGGTGATATTACTGAAAAATCAGCAAACATATATAATAATTACACTTGTCCCTAAAATGTTATATTTAAAGAATAGCAATATTTAAGTATTCTATTTTTTATAACTGTTTTCAGTGAAACATAATTCACATATCATAAAGTTTACCTTTTTAAAGTATACAATTCTTGTATTTCATATAATCATAAAGTTGTGAATCATCACCACCATCTAAATTTAGAATAATCATCCCAAAGAGAAATCCTATGCCCATTAGCAGTCACCCTTTATGTTCTCCTCCCTCCTCGCCACTGGAAAATTATTAATCTTTCTATATATTTTCCTGTTTTGGTCATTTCATATAAGTGGAATCATATAATATAGTCTGTTGTGTCTGTATTCTTATTTCCAATCTGTCCCCATATCACAAAACTACTTCTGAAGTACTCCTCCAATATATTCATGTGCCTCTACTACTACTACTAGAAATCAATTTCAAGCCATCATAATTTCTTATATAATTTTAGCAAATTACATGTTTTTATAATGATGGGTACATAAACATATTATATTTGTCTACTAGATTATTTTTTTATCTTTGTTTATAGTCAGTCAGAGACACTTCTCAGTAAGCTCATGAGAGAGAGAGAGGGAAGGAGAGAAAGAAGTGGAGGAATGGGGAGAAAATGAACGCTTGTTTTTTTATTGCACCTTCATCATGAGTTACATTGACCTACTCATCAGAGGAGATAAAAACATGTTTGGAATATATATATATATATATGAGTGAATAAATGAATGGTTGCACGCATGACTGGAGTGACAGATCTAAGCTTACTGTCCTGTAGTCTGTTATTGTAGTGATTTTTTTCAATACCATTGAGTATATTCCATATGCATAAGTGATTTTTCTAAATGTAAATCTAGCCATGTCATTCTCACTGTTAAAATCTTTTACTCCATTGCCTTAAGTATGAAGTCTGTATGCTATAGGATCTTAAGAACATATTTAGCATCAGTTTTCACCAGTCTGTCACATATCCAGTATTTAGCTTACACTCGGTCCTTTCATTTTTTGGTCCTTCTCTGAAATCACCATTTTATTGATCTCCATGTCTTTATGTAGAATACACCCAGAGCACTTAATTTTTTTGATAAAATGTGCATGTATTTTATTACTCAGCAAAACATCATTAGGACATAATACTAAGGCATTCACAATAATAATTAAATTTAATCATTCTTAACATTTGCCAACTTTCTGTCATGTAAAAAAAAAATAACTTTACCCACATTTTTTATTTCTCATAATGAAGATACATGGGAGAAAGAAAGAACATATTTTATTTAGCAGTATATTAGCTTGATTTAGAACCACAGAGCACTTTAGACATTCACTTCCTGTAGGAAGTTGAACATATTGCTTACCTCTATCACAGTGTGAGGATACCAAGTTCTATTATTTTTGTGACCTATGCTTTCCTTTAAGTGAATCTTTCCAGGTACGGATAGAAGCTTTGCATCCCCAAGGTCTTTTATACTCTCCTGCATTAGGTAGACAAATAATATATACCATTGAATTTTTTAAAAAATTAATGAGCTAGGACACACAAAACAATGTGCTGGTGCATTCTGGCACTTGCAAAAGTTTTTTTTCCTGAGGTATCCAGGCACTTGAAATGTAGACTTAAAGTAAGATAACTAAAACTGAGATGTAGGGAAGTTGAGGATTTATACTTCCACCTTGCTATACGTTGACAAAAATTACAGGAATTTCCAACAGAGGTTGGGGAAAACATGGTTACAGAGTGGGAAAATGTGGCTACAGAGTTTTCTAAGAAACTGGTACTTATTTTAAATAGATATTCAAACATTAGTATCCATATTTTAAAGTCAAGGAAATTGAAGCTCTGAGATGTTTAATGTTCAATTTCATACAGATAAAAGGAGAAAATACCAGAGTCGCCAAATTCTAATGTATCCTTCTAGACCCAGAATAATAGAGCAGCCACTATCTTGAACTCTGATGGCCTCTTTAACACAAAGAAAAGTGAGATGTCTGGAGACTCTTACACCAATATCTAAAAGTATTGCCTGGGAATAACTCTTGTTACTTCCATTAACAAGTCATTGACTGGACTAAATTACATGAACACATTTAGAAGCATATATGTTTGTTATTGTTATGTTTTCCTGAAGATTTGACTCTTTTGTCACGATAAGAGGACCTTCCTCCTCTCTAGTAACAATTTTTTTGTGAAGTTTATTTTACTAGTAAGGTTTGATATTAATATAGCCATGCCATCCCTCCTCCAATTACTGTTTGCATGGTATATTTTTGTTCATCTTATTACTTACTACTCATTCCATCTGTGTGTCTTTGAATATAAAGTTTGTCTCTGGAGGACAGCATAGTTGGATAATGGTGTTTTAATCTTTCTGCTAATCTCCAGCGTTTAATTGGAGTGTTTACTCCATTTACATTTGATTACCGAAAAGATTGTTTTACATTATTTGCTATATGTTGTCTATATGCTATATACCATTTTTGTTCATCGGTTCCTCCATATCTCCCTTCGTTTGTGTTAAATAGATGCTTTATAGTATGTCTGTATGAGAACGAATGATCTTTCCCCAAAGAAAGATCTGACCTTTGCCCTATTCCTGAGACATAGTATCTAAGCCCTTGGAATACCTTGTCGGATGAGTTTCTTTGCTTCTATGGGGTCTTTGAGCCACAGCAAATAGCAACAGTGTGATTTATTTTATTTTGGGTCATGAAGTACAGCTCGATCTCTGGATCTCTGGAGGGTAAGAGCAACCATACATGTGGTCAGCCATATCTACATGATAAAGCACCAATAAAAACTCTACGCACCTAGACTGGTGATCTTCCCTGGTTGGCAGTGATCCATGTATATTAACATCACTGCCAGGAGGAGTCAACACTCTCCATGACTACTGGGAGAGGACAACTGGAGGCTCTGCCTCCGTAACTGTCCACGACTTTGCCCAATGTGTCTCTTTCCTTGGCTAAATTTAATCTATATTATTTCACTGTAATAAACTTTAACAGTGAGTCTAACAGCAGAGTGAGTTCTTTGAATCTTTCTAGTTTAATGATCAGCTCTGAGAGTAGTCTTAGGAATCCCTGAATTTGCAAATTCATGTTAGAGTGAGGGTGGTCTTGTGGACTACTTTCTAACTTTACCATACCATTTAAAATTTTTATATTGCTTTCATCTTAAAGCAATCTAGTTTGAATTAATTCCAACTTAATTTCAATAGTATAAAAAATATAAGATATAAAAAAGTATAGCTCTGCTCCACCCTTTTTATGCTATTATTGTCATACAAATTACATTTTTATACATTATAAAGCCATTAACTCAATTTTATATTTATTGCTTTATATAATTGCTTTTTATATTAGGGGGAAAAGAGAATCACAAAAAAAATATTCATACTTTTTTTAATAGGTACCTACGTAGTTACCTTGACCAGTGCTCTTTTGATACAGATTTGAATTATGGTTTACTGTTCTTGTTTGTTTGTTTGTTTAATTCAGACTGAATGACTCTCTTTATTATAGAAAATTTCTGCTAGTGACAATTTTTCTCATTTGTTATTGAACTGAAAATAGCTTAATTTCTCCTTCATATTTGAAGGATAGTATTGCCAGATACAGAATTCTTGGTGTACAGTCTTCAGTACTTTGGCTATGCCATCCATCTACTTTTGGTCGCTGTAAGTTCTGAAAAAAGTGTCCCTTATACTTTAGGAGTCACTTTCTCCTGCTTCTTTGGAGATTTTCTTCCTTTAGTTTTTGACGGGTCAACTCTGATGTGATTAGGTGTACAAATTCTTTGAGTTTATCCCAGTTGGAGTTTGTTAAGATTTGTGGATGTGCAGATTAATTATGTTCACTAAATTTGAAATTTAGTGGCTGTAATTTTTTCAAACAAACTTTCTGCCTCTTTCTCTTTCTTCTCTCTTTTGAGACTCTCATTGTACATGTTGGCATGCTTGATAGTATCTGCAGGTCTCTGATATTCTGTTCATTGGCTTTTGTCACTTTTTATTTCTGTGTCCAACTGGATAATCTCAAGTTATCTTTATGTTAGATGATTCTTTCTTCTTCCAGTTCAGATATGCTGGTGAGTTCTTCTAGTGAATTTTTCATTTCTTTTAATTCCAGTAATTTCATTACTTTTAATTCCAAAAATTCTATGTTATTCTTTCTTTTAGTTTTATATCTTTATTACTATTCTGTATTTGTTGAGACATTATTCTCATACTCTAATTTTTTTATATGTTTTCTTTAATTCTTTGAACATATTTATAATAGTGCATTTAAAATCTTTTATAAGTTCTATATGTGGGCTTCCACAGAAACAGTTTTCTTTGGCACTTTTTTTTTTTTAATTTGCTGTGTATAGTCCATAATTTCTTATTTCTTTATGTGCCTCATTACTTTTTCATTAACAACTAGACATTTTAAATAATAGAATATGGTATCCCTGGAAATCAGATTTTACCTAATTTGTTTGTATTTGTGGTTGTTGCCATTGCAGGAGTTCTTGATGATGATTGTTTGTTTAGCATTTTTCCCGGACTAATTCTTCATAGCTTGTATTCTTTGGCAAGTGCAGCCACTGAAGTTTCTGCTTCATTAACTCAGTGGTCAGATAATGACCATAATGTTTCAGTGGTCAGACAAAGATATCTTTAAACACTTCAACCAGTCTTTGCCTAGGAACTCTAATGCTCTGGGTAATGCTTTTAATGCTCCAGCAGGAAATTTATAATTCTAACTTAGACTTCACTTTCTGCTTGCACAACCACAGGTGAGAAATTGGCCCTTCTTCTCATGTCTTTCCTGCGTATGGTACTGCACATGTGTGTGACCTTTATATCCCTTTATATCACTAAGAATACATCAGATCTTTGTCAAGTTTCCCATGGAAATCTCTTTCTCAGTTAGACCTTCTAAGACTTTGGTCAGACTTAGCCCCAACTCATAACACCATGTCCGTCAGCAGTGATGTTAAACTGCTGTTGATTGTTGTCAACAACTGTCCTAAAGATGGGGCTGTTCAAAAGCTATTTCAGAATCAGATCAAGTGAAAACAAATCCTGATAATGGAACATGTTAAGGAACTGCTAGACACATCAAATAGTGACAGTTTTCTCCAAACTACTTTGTCATTTCTGGTGACTCCTAGGTTTCTGTTTTTTTCATAGGTGCTTTACTTATAAGACTGGTGGTTTTCAAGGCTACCACAGAGCTATAAGAAGAAAAGTATGAGAATAGGATAAGTGAAAACATCACAAGCTCACTTTTCTTACCAAGATTCAGCCATTTTTTTCCTGAATAAACTCTCCTTGGGGTGTTATAAGCTTTTGGTTCATTTCCGAAGTTCTGAAAAAGTGTTGATTTTGACAATTGTTGCCAGTGTTATTGTATTTATAGAGGAATGCGCTTTCAGAGGTCCTATCTCCATCATTCTGAAATTGCTTTCCTCCAGAGCAAACTATTTTTTAGTTGATTGATTTTGTATATAAAACAAGATCCAAATATGAAACATGAGATTTACATCAAATACTATAAACAAAGTGGAAAAAAAATCAAAATAATAGGAAAAATAAGAGAGCAGTCAGATTCTGATGTCTTATTTTAATTTTTATCATCAGTTTCAAAATGAATGAGTGAATGAGTGTGTGGGTGTGTGAGTGTGCATGTGTGTGTGTGGGTATGTGTATATTTGATTCACCAAGCTTTGGACCTGACTTTGTGAAACAGGTTCTGAAGAAAAACAAAATTAATATCCTCTGTGATTTCATTATCCTGGACCTTCCAGACATTAATAGGATGTGTTTTGTAAGAAACCACTTTGGTCATACTTATACTGACCCATATAATATCTGCTAGTTTAATAGAAACATGCAGTGGACCCACATAATATCTACTAGTCTAATAGAAACACACAATGTCAGGTTTCCCTGTAGTTTACCAACAGCTAGCAGTGCCACAGAATTTCCATTAGTCAGTGAAAGTCAGCAGCAACCCCAGAGGAATGAGATCAGATAATGTGCAGGATGATATCCTTATATTGGTCTGAAAAGCTCAGTTATGACCACCTTGCATTTATTTGCTTGCTGTATTATTAGTATAAATGCTGCTTTTTGGTGAATTCTGGAAGGATCCTTTTCTTCCCTTGGGTATTTTAGTGACCTTGCACCTCTGAGTGTGATTCAGACAGCCCAGGATTCTATTGGAAGTGAGAGAGAAAGAGAGCAACAGGCAAAGAGACTCTCATACCAGCAATTTTGAGACTCTTCTTTCCAGGGTAAGAAGTTCCCTTTCATTTCTTACATAATAACTGTGACTTTCATTTGTCACAAGTGGTGTTTAATTCATCTGGTGGTTCCTGCTCTAATCCAATCTGTACTAAACTACCAACTTGATAAGGTGAGGTGAAAGGGGTTAGAAAAAAAAAAAAAAAGACACACCTTAGATCGCTATAATTCATGAATGTTTAATTTGAGAAATCTCAAAGAGGAATTTATTTTTCTTTTTCTCAAAGGAAAGGCGTAATTTATGATGGTGACTTTGATATTTTTAAAAATAATGTGTGCTTTGCCTACATTTGATACTGTGTGCTAAATGAAGATAAATGTTATAGCTATGTATAATTATATTATGTTCTCTCTACTTGCCCTAAGTAATTTTGATGAATTTACATTTATCATTATATTATCTTAAAATAGAAATACATATGTGAAAATGTAACCAAATAATTTAGATTTATAGAGATTGATTTTCAGTGGCTCTGCTTTGAGAATCCTAATATTTCTTTCATGCCTAAATTAAATCAGACACATTTTAGAACAGAGTGTATGCCAGCAGTGGTAGTGATAAAAATCTCAAAGTGGAAATCCAGAGTTCTTTATTTCAGAATAGTATGTTTTATCCAATTAAAAGTAAAATGATGTCAAAACAAGTAACACAAGATAACCTGCAAAAAACCATGTTTGGGAGCTTTAACTCTACCACTGTTACCATTTACCAATTACTTGATGGTTGCCCAGGGTTTCTTCGTATTTTTTTACTTGAACCTGTGGTGTGGCTATGTTGAACCTAAAAATATAGACCTACTAAATAGCTTTGAATAATAATTTACATTATTAAATGCATTACTTAACTGAGAGAATAATTCATTTCAACAAAGAACCTTTAGAGATGACTCACTCTTCTAGGATCCATTTAATGGTATATCTTGTGATTTTTTTTTCTTCTTCTTTTTTTTTTTACAAACCAAAATCAATACAAGCCACATTCTTCTCTTATCAACTAAAGAAGTTTGGTTTGAGCCAGCATATTTCTTGCTTATTATTATAGTACCCTAGTATGACCCTTGAATTTAAACTCTAAATAAAAGAATTAATTCCTTTTGTAGCTGGCATTATTTTTTTCATAAATACGGAAAACACTGTACCTTCCCTAGTCTAGAGAAGGCACTAGAGCTGAGTGCCTTGATTTCATCATTGTTTAGGAACTATGGTCAGGTACTTAAATAAAGTGGAAATTCAATAAACTTGTGTCATTACACTGGGAAATTCAATAAACTTGTATCTTTATACTCATCATATTTTATGAACTATGGTCAGGTACCTAAATAAAGTGGAACTTCAATAAACTTGTGTTTTTACATTGAGAAATAATTAATTTACTACTAAGGTTACTAAATAACAAAGTGTGCTTTATTCACTAAACTGCTTATGTAGTGTGTGCATGTATGTTTTATTTCTGTGTGCATATATATATAAATTTTAAGTGTCAATATTTTGTGTCAATATTTCTTAGCCATAATTATACGAGGAGATAACTCAAGCACTAGAAGGGCAAGGAGTCTTTTCCTATCATATTTATTAATGTGTCCCCTTCATTCCTAGAAAAATATCAGGCATGTGTTTGGTGTTTGGTGTGTGTGTATATATATATATATATATATACACACTGCTAATTTTGTTATTAGTTAAATAATTTCCCAGGCATTCCATAATGATTTTTAGAGTTATGTTTATTTTTTATATTAATTAGTAAAAAAATTAGACAAATGTTTAAGAAATTCTAAAATTTATTTAAATTACCTTATAGTTGAGAAGTGTTTAATAAGAAATTATATTAGTTTCAAAATATCATATTTGATTTTCTGTATATATTCATAATTTCAATATATATATTCCTCTAAATTATCCACAACTGAACTGTGAGTTTTAGAAATTATCAGATTCCTGATAAATTATTAGACTTATTGAGAATAAATTTTACCTATAGGATTTATAATTTAAAAATAAAAATAAACTATTTTAAAATTATTTTTTTCCGCAAATGGAAATGCTACCCACTTTTGTAGCATGAGACAATTTTAAAGTTTCATTATTTGTTTTAGTAACAATGAGTACAATAGACATTTCTAACAATTTGTTGTACAGCAAAGTTTATTTTCACCATAATGATACCTGATTAGGTACTATATTATAGAGAGTTATCTAGAGAAACTGAATCAATGGGATATTAATGTGTGTGTATATTCATAACATATTTATATATATAGACAGATATCTATTCAGTTTTAAATATATATTTATATATATATAGATATATATTTTGACTCTCTCTCTATATATATATACACACATATTTTATATATATATCTGTGTTTTAGTATAAATAATCCTATACATATCTATTCATCTTATATAGAGACAGACATAGATACAGATATGAATATAGATTTATTTTAAGGAATTGCATGCACAATGGTAGCTGATGAGTCTGAAATTTACAGGTCAGGCTAATAGGCTAGAAATTCAGGTAGGAATTTATGTTTCAGTCTTGTGGCAAAATTTCTTCTTCTCCTGGAATCCTCAGATTTTGCCCTTGAGACCTTTAACTGATTGGATGAGGACCAGTCACATTATGGAGGGTAATATTCTTTACTCTCAGTCACCTGATTTCATTAACACACAACCCATGTTAACCACATTAATGAACAGCCTTCACAGCAATGCCTATATTAGAGCTTGATTAAATTACTGGATATTATTATAGTAAATCCAAGTTGACACATAAAACTAAATACCATAAGTACATATCAAGGTCTAATTGCTTAGATATATGTATTTTTTTCAATCTTACTAAATTGTATCTATTAGATGCTAAGTATTTGCTGCAATAATAGCAACTAAATACAAAGAAGAAAACTTCACACTAGTAGTTAATGAATTAGGTATCTAGTTTTTTCAGATATCAGAACAAACTGCATATGCAACATAATATCCAAAAGCTTTAAATCAGATAGGAGTTCAAAGGTCAATTCTGCTACTTTACTTATTAATGTTTCTTTGAACAGTTTGTGTAATCTCTTTCTGAATTCAGTATCTTCAAATAGAAAATAGAGTTTAATAATATGTCTGATACATTATATGTCCAGCACATCCTAAACACTCCTTAGAAAACAAGTTTGATACGGGGAAGTATTTTGTTTTTTCAGTTGCATTTAAGAACAACAAAAAAGATGTTTTTGTTATTTATAACCTATAGTCTTTCTACTACTCAACTATCATCCTCCTACTCTGTCTTTTCTAAATGGAGTGGATTTTATTAATTGGAACATTTTGTTTCCTGAGCACAAATTCATTCTCGATATAAAGAACTTTCACATACTTAGAGGATATTAATTGTTGGTTTTGAAAGAGCCAGGGAAGAACTAAATAAATTTACATGCAACATGAAGGACCAAGAATAAAGTGTTTGAGGAGGCTGAAGCCTGGAGCCAAAAGACTGGAGCCGGGGGAAAGCTGATAATCTGAAAGAAAAAGAATTAGGAGCAACCAATTGTGGTAAAGAGAAATGTTTAATATGAACTGTTAGCCATTATTACACAATATTCCCCCTTCCTCTAAAACACACTTTCAGTAAAATTCACACTTTCTGCTTTGTCTTCTAGAATATATTTTATTTTAGAAGAATAAAGATACTCCAGATTTGATGCCAGGTAATAATAATGGTCATCATAACAGCTGCTCCTGAAAAAGAGCCATACTAGCATTTTTATGCTAATCATTTGGTCCTGGCATTAGAAGAATAAGGGTAACCAACAAAACAAAAGAGAGTGTCTAAACATAAACTTGATTATATCCATATAGAAATAGTGTATGTGATGGGAGGAATTTCAAGTAAGTAGAGAAGAGCTGGGTTTGTTCAATACTGTCTGATGAAATGGTGAACTCTTTGGGAAGAGTGAAGGCATTACACTCGATAATTTCAACATTGATTTTAAGTGTCAATATTTCTTAGCCATATACAAGGAGATAACTCAAGCACTAGAAGGGCAAGGAGCCTTTTCCTATCATGTTTATTAATGTGTCCCCTTCATTCCTAGAAGAATATCAGGCATGCGTTTGGTATTTAGCAGATATATATTAAATTAATGAATAAAACCCTGTGATAAATATCTTAAAGCATAATTTTTTTGTTGTTTGTCAGATTTATCTTAAAGTAGATTGTCAAGACTAGCCAGGATTTCTACTGCAGCAATTTTCTTCTAATAGTCCCAAGTAAAAAGTAAGTGGCTATTGACTAAAACCATTTCAACAGTTAGAGTCCACTTCTATCCCGTATTACCTAGAAATAATGCTTCTTTACTTTCATGATCAATATCTCTGAATAATCCTGAGTAAAACATATGTTATTCAGTAAAACCTAAAGAAACTTTCCAAAATTTATGAGCTTCAGAGAGGATTTTTTTTGTTAACCTGTAAACAGTCTGGACACTTAATTAATATACAGCATGACCGACAACTAGTCTAGCTTTTAGTGCAAACTTAATAAGTGTGCTTAAAATGAAAGGATCAATCAGACTGGATGTAATTTTCCAAGGTATATTTCACGGAGGTGGTAAATTGAAGGTCTCAAAGAAAACGAGACAGTCATTGGTGGAGAGAAGAGAATGGAGCTTTTCAACTGGTGGCAGTGAAATGAGAAATGGGTAATTAAGGATTGAGTTAGAGTTTTGCGCCATCACTGGGGGCGTCAGTCCAGGAAGTAATGCGGAGCCCTCAAGGCCCGATATCACTTAACAGGAGCCTCAGGGAACTCAGCTGCACGCTGACAGCAGCCGCGGTTTGGCTGCCACTACTGTAAGATGAGACGGTTTTTGGTTACCTGAAAGCTCCGAACTAGGTTGACCTTAAAGCTTTGTGAGGCTTTCAGCGAGATGCCGAACAGTGTAGATCTACAAGTGGATTAGCCTATTCAAAAAGTCCAAATTAAAAGAAATGGAAAATCATCTCCCATGTCCAAGTTAATTTAGCATAAAAATATAATCGATAATGAAAGTATGAAGTTAAAACCACCAGTTAAACCCCTCCTCTATCACTAATAGATTCGTTGCTTTCGAATTGCAATGCAAGGGGCGCCTGCGTGGCTTAGCAGGTTAAGCCTCTGCCTTCTGCTCAGGTCATGATCTTAAGGTCCTGGGACTGAGACCCATGTCGGGCTCTGTGCTCAGCGGGGGGCCTGCTTCCCCCCCCCCCCCCCGTCTCTGCCTGCTTCTCTGCCTACTTGTGATCTCTCTTTCTCTCTTTGTCAAATAAATAAATAAACTCTTTAAAAAAAAAAAAGAATTGCAATGCAAGAGTGTTCTTACTATACAGGAATTCATTGAAATTGTAGCTGGATATTAATTAGAATATTTCTTCTCCTCTCCTCCCCCAACAAAAACAAAACAACACGGTGGATTGGTTTCTTGTTTCAGTGTCTCTATATGAGGGCTTCTTATTATTAATAATATGAAATATGAATGTTAATTTATAATATGGAATAGCCACATCATTCATAAGTAACTTATCCTTATATTTTAGAAATCATGTATATTCATAATTATATATTATGAATTAACTTATAGGGAATTTTGAACCTCAAGATTTTTTTTAATAATGTACCGTGAGTAATACATAAGACCAAAACAACAACTGAAAGTCCTCAGATAATAATTTATGACAGTATTCCATACCGGTGAGGAGTTCCTCTTCACCATACCAGAGCAAGGGAAATTGTTGGCACATTGCAACAAGTAAGTCAAATAATAATATTTATGTGACTTCATAAAAAATATACATATAACTATCTATATAATTTTAATATATCTAATATTCTAATATAAAATGCCATCTTAAAAATCACTAAAAGAACACATACCGAATTTCAATTTGCATTATTTTCTAGAAACTGTAGAAAAATTGTTATATCTTCTTTTTATCTTTCTCAGTTATATATACATGTTGTTTTAACCAAATTTCTTTGACTTACTCTTTCAAGAAGCTATAATTAATTTTTCATGTTCTCTTGTTTCTGGAGACTATCATCCTCTATGAATTTATTTTGTTGTCTCTTACTATCACTTTTCTGTTGTGGAAACTAAACATTTCTACCTAGGGCAGCATGCTTATTAGTGATTTTATTTTCACTTTATATTATCATACTAAATCCAGTATTTCAGAAGAACTGAGGTAATTTGCAAAATCAAATACTTGTAATTCTAAGAAATTGTGTAGTAGCCATAGAAGTTTTGCCAAAACTACATAGAAATTATAATGTCTATTTTAATTTTTTTGTTTTAATTATGAAAAAGCTCATGGATACAAAAGAAAAGAATATATGCTAATTATAAATATTAACAAAGACACAAACATACAGTTAGCCCAACAGCAAGCATAGGATAAAAAACTGTATTTTGAAGATTCTAAGAGTCCCTCCAGGATACTGTCCACCCTCCCACCCTCCCAGAGATGATTACTATCTTCAATTTTGAATTTATTTTCCAGTATATATATATATATATATATCCCTACAATGTAGTATTAGTGTTGTCTATGATTAAATGTTATGCATGAACCCTACTGTGTTTGGGTATGAGGTTATATCAAATTAGTGTTTTTCTTGCTGTTTAACAAATTTATATTTTTTATGGAAAATATCTTCTGACAACTTTAGCATGGATCGAAATCAATGCTAATGTTTTGAGAAAATTTTCTCATTAGTCCACAGAAACATTTGCAAAATACACTTGGTGGCATGGGGTGGTATCCTAAGTCTATAGTCTAAGGACATCTTGAGTCTTAGTCTTTAATTCTTTCAAGTTATACTTTTATTTTTTTCTTTGTATCTTTTTTTATTATTATTTTCAATTAGCCAACATATAATATATCATTGGTTTTTGATGTTGTGTTCAAATTTCATTAGTTGCATATAACACCCACTTTAAGAAACATAAGAAAATAAGTTAATGTAGAGGTAAACTGTAACCTACACTGAGGGGTAAGGGAAAGTAAGAGATAGTGAGAAATATTCCAAAACTAGTATGAATGAATCATATGATGATTCTGCATTTACTGTGATAGAAATGAATTAGCTAAAATAAGTTAAATTCTGGGACTATCATCTAAATTAACATGAATGTTTTTGTTTTTTAACTTTATTTATTAAAATCACTGATTTTATTCCAGCGTTGAATTTAATTTGAATTTTATATTTATTTGGGATTTTAATATTTTTGGGTGCCCCTTATGTACTAGGTCCTGTGGACAATTATATATGAGCGTGAATCAAGCAATTGTGTAAATAATTTTATGTATATAAACTATTATTGGGTTCTGAATAAAATCTGGTTTGAGGTAGTGATGTAGCAATATGATGTCTATCACTGAAGATGGACAATGAGAGCAGGAACACATACTATTTTCCTTCATTGGTAACATAAGGTATAGAAATGTAAAGTTAACCTTTTATTCTAAGTGGCAGTTTTCTTAGTCACAAAAAACAACAAATAAAAAAACACACTTCTACCTATCTATATAGTTTTAGTTATTCCTGGTGTTTTAAAAACTAAATCATAAGAATATTATTTATCTAAATAACTCAGACTAAAGGGGAAAAAAGGCTAGCTCTAAGATTCTGGTCCGACAATAAAATAAATTTTAAAAAATTGTAATTATTATGTCATTCAAATTTTTATTCAGACCTTCACTTTTAATAAACTTCCATTTAACAAATTTCTGTTTCTATCTATCTAAGCATTATGTAGTGTGCAAAATCAAGTAGGAATCTGTAATTTGGAGATAATGATGATAATGAATAAATTATGTTTACTAAGACAATACGAATTGTAGACTTAGATGCAATAATTTCTTAATATCAATTGAAAGCTGAACCATAATATTTACATAAACTGAAAACACAGTTTATGGATTCCTCATCTATAATCAGCATTCTAAGAATTACTTTTTTTCCTATTTTCTATTCTTGTTCCATTGTTCAAGAGGATCCTATAAGCATTCAACTATATAAATGCATCTTTTTTAATTACCATAGAATGATTTATTCATGCACTATTTTCCTTTTTGTATTACATGGTTATGAAATCAATAGAACCATGTTGTTTCCTTGCAGATTCTAATGAAAATTGGTGAGATGACTTGAGTATCAGAATATTACATTTCATCAACTCTCAGAAGGATAACTATAAGACTTCCATTTATTTTAGCATTTACTTTGCATCATAGTCAATTCTCAATGTTGTCTGTTCTATAGCAGCAGTAATTTTGCAAAGATAGAAATGAAGACAAACCAGGAGAGCATACTTTTAAATGTATACTTCTGAATGTACTGAACATTAATAAAATGAAATATTAATTCTAGGATATAAGTCTGTCTGATTACACTGATGGTAGTCAGAACAAGAAAGGCATTTATGTACCTGACTCTTGCCCTGTAAATGAGAAAGAGAGTTCCTTCAAAGTGTATGAGTTGATAATATTCTAGACACTTCAAAATAATAATAATAATAATAATAATAGTAATAATAATTGTAAACTAGAAAGTGAATGCATTCAAATGGTATTTCCTAATGGCTTTCTCAGATTGCCTACAGGATTGTTCTCTGAGTGATTAAAAGGGAAGTACATAAAAATGTTTGGTCTTACTTGCTATAATAGGTAGTCTTAGGTGGCTGAGTGGTTCATTTGGTTAAACTACTGCCTTTGGCTCAGGTCATGATCCTGGAGTTCCAGGATCCAGTCCTGTATTGACTTTCCCTCTATCCCTCCCCCTCTCATGCTCTCCCTCATTCTCTTTCTCTCAAATAAACAAATAAAATCTTTTTAAAAAAATAAATAGGTTGTCTCTGCCCATAAAAGTAAATAGAACAGAATGCAATTATACATACTAATACAGACCTATAACTTGAACTAATATCTGTATGAAATACACACAAATCAGTTCATAGAACTGATTACAGAATTGATCACAGTTTGTTCACAGAACAAATCAATTCACAGAACCACACAAATGAGTTCACAACATAGAAAAATTTATTTCAGTGTAGACCAATTCAAAAACAAAATGGTTCTGGGAATTCTGTATTTTTTCAAGGCAGAATTTAGTTGAGAAAAATATTTATCAACCATCTACTATGTGAAAGATAACCCAGCCAAGGACTGCAAAAAGTAAACCACAAAATTCAAGTATTTTTCTACAAGCAGCCTATAATTTGGTATACATGAATAAATAAAATTTGGATTTGGAAGTTAAATATGGTCAGGAAGATCAGAATACATGAATAAAAATTTTCCATTGTTCAAGATTTTATTCTATGAAGTCAGGTAAAATGTCATTATAATGCATTGTATTTATTGTCAACATATTTATTTCATAAGCATTAACTTCATCTTATTTAAAAATGAAAACATAATTTGGAAACTAAAAAATGTTATCACTATATCATTTAATGATAAAGAACAAAAGCTTGGAATAAAAATACTAACATTATTCATTAATAAAAATAATTGTAAATCATACAACAGAAACTGTGTTTAAGAAAGAATGAACAGAAATAATGCATTGTAAGTTTAATAATGTATTCTAAATATAAAAGATTGAGGACAGAGATGTAAGGAAAAAATGAATGGCATAAAATAAAATTAAATTGCTCATATTGGTTGTGCTGTATTAAACAAAATTATTCTTAAGAATAAATAGATTGTGAAATGAAAAAAAAAAACAGAGATCAAAATGGAATGCAGAGATGAACAGAATAAACGAATGTAACTAGAGAAGTTTTTCAGTGGTTCACTTTAAGAAAGTTAGGGGGCGCCTGGGTGGCTCAGATGGTTAAGCGTCTGTCTCCAACTTGGGTCATGATCTCCAGGTCCTGGGATTGAGCCCCATGTCGGTCTCCTGGCTTAGTGGGAAGTCTGCTTCTCCCTCTCTCTCTGCTTCTCCCCTTGCTTGTGCTCTCTCTCTCTCCATCTCTGTCTCTGTATCTCTCTCAAATGAATAAATAAAATCTTTAAAAAAAAGAAAAAGATTTACTTCAGGTTTCAGCTTTGACATGTAAAGAGATTGGAAGTCATCAGCCTCATCTTTACAATAATCAAAATCTGAACAGACAGAAAGAAAACTCAGTGACTTGTCTTGGAGTTATCAGTGCACTGAGGTCACAAGGCAAATTACCATTCAAAAATCTGAAGAGACAGGTACAACTAGAGAGATACAGCCCAGATCTGTTCACAAGGAACAAACACCCCTACAGCCATACACTGGTAGGAATGCTTGAATGGTAATATTAATGAATTGCTGGAAACACTGTAGGCTACCATGAGTGTGAGAAACCTCTGAGGGTATGTAGTCTAAAGGGAATTTCCACAATTTCATGGGTTTTCCTGCCAGGAATTCTACCAGGTTCTCAAACCAAAGATACCAGAAAAATCCCTTCAGGGTTCTGATAGTAGATTCTGAAAAGAGAAAGGCTCTCTACAGACTAAGGGTACATGCCTCTTACTAATACTGAAACCACTGGATGGCCAAACTGTAGACTTCTCTATTTGTATCTATCAACAGGCTCCACTCATTTGTGTGTGGCCACCCTTTCCTATTATTTTCCCTTTTTTATGATTTACCTTTTACTATTATATTAATTTATTGGCGATTCTGAAGACATGCCAAGTAAATGTTTATGCTCATTTGCCATTTTGAACTAGAAGCCCAATTGTTACTCTTTAAAATGCAATCATGCAGCTAACATACACACATAGAAACTTGTCAAAACTTATAAAATCAAGTACTTGAAATGGACGCATTTTATAGTATGTTGGTTATATGTCAGTAAATTCTGTTAAAATAATCAGGTAACAATAGTCTTAGTAGGATAATTATTATTAGGCTGTTATGATACCAATTTACCAATAGAAATAAACTGGTTTGGAAATAAGTTTGATAAAATAATCACCTTTATCTAACTTTTCAAAAGACTAGAGTGATAGGTAAAACAGAGTTTTCTCCTTCTCTTTTAGAATTAATAAAAAATCTTGAGGTCTTCCCAAGAATGATAACTGATCCCTTAAATTATGCATGGTCACCCGCTCATCACAAAACTCAACATTCTAAGGCCGTGCTAACATAACTCAGTAGGGAAACAGTAAACGAAGTAAACCAGTTTCCTATATAAAGAAAGATAATCCAACATGCAATGTTCTAACGTCAAATAGGTAATGCTGAATTGCCTTTATTTATATGCTTGCTTTATTTAATTAAAATTTTCGAGGGGCTCCTGAGTGGCTCACTCAGTTGGTTAAGTGTCTGCCTTCAGCTCAGGTCATGATCCCAGGGTCCTGGGATTGTCCTCATTGTAGGGCTCCCTGCTCCCTGGGGAGTCTTCTGCTCCCTCTCCTCTTCTGAACCCCCTGCATGTGCTCTCTCTCTCTGTCAGATAAATAAAATCTTTAAAAAAAAAACAAAAAATGGGGGCACCTGGGTGGCTCAGTGGGTTAAGCCTCTGCCTTCGGCTCAGGTCATGATCTCAGGGTTCTGGGTTTGAGCCCCGCATCAGGCTCTCTGCTCAGCAGGGAGTCTGCTTTCCCCTTTCTCTCTGCCTGCCTCTCTGCCTACTTGTGATCTCTCTGTCTGTCAAATAAATAAATAAATGAATAAATAATTTAAAAATGAATTAAATTCTCTACGCCATATCAATAGAAAAATTGTTCATCCTTCAGGAAATACATATATCACCCTTTCACAAATATAAAATCTTCTCTGAGTTTATAACAGAAACCTCCTCGTGTTTTGCTTGATATAAGAACCCTCTTTTTAAATACGCAACACGTTCAATATGGTTTGATTGGAATAGATGCTTTCATCCACAAGGGAATGTACATGACTCAGCCTTGACCAGTTATAATACGGCATCTTAATAGCCACCTTTGCCACGAATTTGAAGATACCGGATTGAAAAGCAGAGAAAAAGATGGAAAAAGAGAACAATTCCTTATGATATCATTAACACTCCTCTATCATAATTACCCAAAAGCCCCCAGAACTTCCCAGTTAAATGAGTTAATATATCTTTACCTCTTTAATCTACTCTGAGTTAGGTTTCTTCCAAATAACAACAAAAAATAGTATTATAATAGTTTTCGTTATTAAATAATATTTTGAAAGCTGTGTACAACATAACCATTTAGAATGTTCAGAGTAAACACATCAGAAACTAAGCAGTCATTTTCATTTTTTGTCTTTTTTGCTAGTTTTCTACCTAATGTTCTTTCATAAATGATAGGTTTTAAGTGGTATTGTTTAACTAGTGACAAGAAAATTTTATATAATGAAATAAATATAATGTTGCTTTATTGTAATAGTTGCTAGTTGAAAGGGTAGAATGAGAACTTAACTACTGTAGTTGACTTCTTATCAGTGCCCAGCTATGTCTCCTCAGTTAAGTGATCACATCTACCTCTCCTTGC
The DNA here is from genome assembly GCF_002288905.1 of Enhydra lutris kenyoni. Lineage (NCBI taxonomy): Eukaryota > Metazoa > Chordata > Mammalia > Carnivora > Mustelidae > Enhydra > Enhydra lutris. The sequence continues at coordinate 15,799,761 of NW_019154111.1, read as the reverse complement.
AGGAGGTTGTTGCCTTCTTAAATTTGGGACCAGCTGATAACCCTCCATCCTTGGCTCTCAGAAATTATAAGCTGATTTGTATTTTACAATGTGGAAAAGTCTACATAACCATAAAGTGGGACTGCTAAGTGTTCCTTAATAGTCAGACTTTTAGCAAATGATCATTACATTGATATACACTCTTGGATGAATGGATAGTGTTCTTTGCTAGCCCGAAATAATGTGAAAGTATGATTTTTACTTTCCTGATTTTTATTATCATGTGATCAAAAAAAAAATTTTTTTTGCACTTTTCTACATTCTAACTCGAAGTTAAAGTCCAAATGCCTTTAAAAGGAATAAACGGAGGACTCAAGCTAGCTAGTTGCCAGCTCAATACTGAATTTACTTTTTCCGATTCCTTAGGAAGTGCTTTTTTTTGCTTTTTTTTATCAGATTCTTTGGAAAGTGCTTCTTTAGTCAGAATCACTGATGAATTTAAAATAAACAACTTCAAGAACCCCAGACACATTCACAACCAAAACAGCAATTTGATCAATTAAGCTAAGCAAAAATAATCTGAGTGCTATGTTTTCCAGAATTTTATTTCTTACCTGTGTCAAATGAACCTAACATGCTAAGTGGGGACTCTAAACTTCCCTCAATTATCTCAGAACCCTTTGACATGCTTACCTCGTTGTCACCTCAATATCACAGTGAACAATGTTGTAAACCAAACAGAGATTGTTTTTAAATTGTCTCTTTAGACATTGCTAATAAGAAGAGGAACTGTAGAAAAGTCAGCTCTTGATAACAGATATCTTAATTCTTTCCTGAAAGAAAAAAAAGCTTTCCAAATACCTTTCAAAAAGAACATGTAGGTATATCTCTGATATATAGCTCATCCTAGTCTACTTGACAATTTAAAAAAGATGAATAGAAGTTAATTCTTTCAGGATTGCTCAATTGGAACACCATTTAGAATATGATATTGCTGCTGCAATTAACTGATCTCTCACTTTGAGGGGCAAATAAATGCACCACTGATTTATATAGCATTAGCATTCTCAGTACTGTTTAGACAATGACTCTCATCCGCTTACTGAATTCACTGAGATAAAATGGAAATATGTTCTGTGCTGAATGTTACTAACATTTCACAAAGAGAATTAGATTTGATTACAAGAGTAAAATATAGGGCATTTTAGAAATGGATCTCTTTGTTTCTTTTGTACCCAAAAGAAAGAAAAATTCTTGCTTTAGAAACTTAAATTATCCAGTTTAAATATCCTGAGGGCGAAGAAGAGGGAAAAATAAGTGAAGCAGTATTATCATCATCATCATTATGATTATTAATTTACCTTTTCTAACATTCTTAAAGAAGTAATATTTAATTACTCTGGACTGTTCTAGAGTTTAGCATTTTGGAAAAGAAATTAAGCAGTCAGGTCATGGGCAAATTTGATAATGATTACGTTTTATTAATTTTTACTATGTATCAAACACCATTTGAAAGGTTTGCTTGCATTATTTCATATATGTAAAGTGTGTAATATTGGCTAACTTTTCAAAACTGGGTAAAGGGAAACATTGTTATGGCAATAGGAAGAAAATACAGATAATACATAGGTTTAAAGATAGATGTTCAGAAGTCTGGCATTCTTCTAAGATGCATAAAGAAGTCCATTTTTTTTTTCTTCTTATATAAAAATGTGGACTGCTAGGGAAAATTGTCACCATATAAAAGTTAAAGATATTTCTTTAAAAAGAGTTGCATAAATAACCTAAGGTAAAACAAATTCTCAAGTATTTTTGAAAAAATGAAGATTATGTATTTCACATAAATTATTTTAAACAATTAAGAACTTGATTTCAAATCTAGTATCTTTCTTCTAATGAAACAAGTCAGGTAAGAAAATGTTATTTTATGATATGGGAAAGTATCATGAACATGCTCTAGCTTTTTTGAAACAAACTCATCACTTCTTTGAGGGGAATTTTGATGAGTTTGGAGGAGTTACAAGTAGTGGTCTCAAGAAGTTGATGTTCCAGTTGGGAGGGCAGAGTTTAACATGATGAATTTATGAAACATTCTGTAACTACTCAAGATATGTTACAAGTGAGAATATAAGAGACTACTGAGTGCAAATGGCTGAGCAGAGAGTGCCGTCATTCTGGACCAGCCAGCTGATACTTCACAGTATAAGGAGTAAAAGTAAATTTCAAGGATGGATAGGAGGAGAAAGAAAAAGTGATTGGTATGGGGGACTCCAGCAAGGATATAAGTTTATAGTATTATATTTTATTTTTCTTAAGGTTCTTGATTATAGTAAACATATCCAAAAATTTGTGAGCTCTTACATGTATTTGAAAATTAAATGGAGCTATATAAACTATATAAATTTAATATAGATATCACTTGATTTTAAATAAGTAACTTTTTTGTTTTATCTCATTATCATATCTGATGGATTATTTTCTTGTGTAAAAAATGATTCGGGGAAAGCTCAACTTAAAATATACCAGTTTTGTTGTTTTAAAAAAGTGTGATTTTTATATACAAGGCACCAAGTTTGGCAATTGCCTTCAGTCTTTAATATTTATAATAGTCTGTAAAATTTCATCCACCAGTCTTATTCCTTGAGTAAAATTGTAAGATTTCCAGCTCTTATTATTAACTTTATTTTAACTTGCATTTAATATTCTAGAACTGTGTAAAGCCCAAAGTTTGAAATAGTATCTCAATTAAAGTAGAAAATTTCCTCTATCTATAAAATATACGTGCTGGCTGAATAAAAGAACAAAAAGATTCTATTAAGGGCATACTTAGATTGATTTATAGGCACCTTAGGTTTAAGAGCTCTGTCTGATTATGGAAGAAAACTGTATGTATACAATTTTGTTCTTTTTTGCAATCCCTTGGACATCAGAAACAGTCTATAAACAGAGAACTATTTTTTTCTGGCTTTGTTTCCCTTTTTGTAATTGAGAATTAATGGAGATTGAGAAAAATGCCTGCATAGTCAGCAAGGAGAGTTAACAAATGAATAAAATTGTAGTTTCCTTATAGAATGAATCAAATCACATTGGAATAATAGCCACAATTTCATACTTCTGGAAAAGCCAGTAAAATGATAAAAGTGTAAAGGAGATAATATGCAATCTGGTTTTAATTTCCCAGAGCTAAGGGCCAAAGCTAGTAATACAGAGTAAGAGTATGGGACTTGAAGTCATCACGCTTAGATTTAAAGATTGGTTTTACCATTTTCTGGTTTTCCTTTGTCACCGAATGGCTCAGAGTTTGTTTTCTCATTTGCATAATTACACATCTCATCATTTGATACTGCCTTAATAATTTCATTGCAGTTATTAAATGAGATAATGTATCTAAAGTTAAAATTTAAGGTATTCAGAGAGAAAGAAGCTTCTTTAAGGCACTTGCAAAGGTTAAGTGAGCAGCATCTTTTTTATACTTTTCCTGTTATTAAAATTCATCTTTGTCAAAGTTGTTCTTATTGCATGCCTTCAGAGTTGGATTAAAGTATTTTGTGGTGTTTATTTTTTTCTATTATTTTGTGTGATTTGTTTATTCATTACATTGTTTTCCTCTCAGAATATTTACGAACATAGCTAGTGAAAAGCTCAATGCAAGTAATATATCTATAACAATTAATGTTTATATTGCTGTGATAGCAAGATGTGTCTTACCACCTCCTCTAGAAAAAATGATTATCTAGTATCCTCACACTACTTCCATATTAATTATGGATGTATTCAGCAAATGAAATAAAAGTAGAAATTGTTTTAAAAGGCCCAGGGAACGAGGCTGAAATTGAAAAGAATTGATGTGTGAATGTGTTGCTTTAAATTATGTTTTTCTGTGTTTTTTAAAACATTTTTCCATCTGCATATATTACTTTGACAAAAATAAAATTTAGAAATAATAAGAAAAATTAAAATACTTTCCTATTAGAGAACACAACACCAATCATCATGTAGGTTGGAAGCAGCACTTAAAATACTATGATATGCAAGGGTCAGTATTACAAGACACCTGGTGTGTATGGGGTAGAAGGAAGGCAATCTCATTTTGGGCATTTATTTACAGAAATTGTTGAGGGGCTTTACTGTTTTGGTCTTTTCTTATCCTTAATCTACTCAAAACCAGACAAAGATGGAAGGGTATATAGAGAAACTTAACTCAGTTCAACAAACCGTTTATTACCTGCTATATGTTGTGTATTGTACTGGATAGTAGGGATACAAAGATGAAAAGTCAAGGTCCCTGCCCCCTAGGAACTTAATGGAGAAAAATATGAGGAACTATACAAGTTGTCACCTTATCATCTATATTTAGTGTTACCTTCAAAATCCTACAGAAATTTTAACTTCTGCATGCTAGAAGGAGTGGGGCAGAGAGACACTGCAGTAGAGAAGGTGGTTCCATAAGGAGAGCATGGCTATTAGGGAGCTGAGTATTATCTCAGAAATGAGAAACTGACAGCCATATAAAGCACTAAGAGAAGTATTGAGAACAGGAAGGACAGAGGCTCCCATTTAATAACCATTTTAATGTATTCAGGGGATAAAAAGAAGACCATCATAGGAAGTGGACAGTCAGCCAAGAGTAGGAGGAGAGGAAGTCTGAGAGGATGTCAGGGAACGGGCTTTGCAGGACTGTGGAAACCACAAATGGAGTTTGGATATTACTCTAGGTACAACAGACAGTCACTGGAATTACAGCTTAGTGTTCTTGGAAAAGATGACACTAACTGTAGTGAGGGGAATGATAGTGTGAGAAGTGTGAAGGCACGGATATATGTTGAAGGCATAGTACCTTCCATTTGCTGTGTGGTCAGGACCAGCTGATCCTGTTGTAACAAACACCACCAACATCACAGTGACTCACAGCAGCAAAGGTTTACTTTTTACCACACATCATTTTTATCGTGGGTGGCTAAGGTCTCTGCTATATGCCGTCACCGTGATCAAGTTGGGATCCAAGCTAATGATGCATGCATTCTCTGGAAATTGTCATTTACTATTTCAGAGAAAAAAAAGACTAGGTAAAGTTTAGTAATCTTTTATTATAGTTTCTGCTAGTAAGTGGCAAGTGTTACCTCTGCTCACATTTCATTTGCTAAAGCAACCATATGACCAGATCTGATTCAGTGGGCCAGGATGTATAATTCTTCCTCAGGTTAGGGAAATGGATACTGATCAATAGCAGTACTGTCTACTGCACCAAACAAGAGATGGAAGTGGCTTTGATTAAGGTAATTACAGTGTGATAGAAATACATGGAAATATCCAAGACTTATATTTGGGGCTAGAGCTAATAGGAGTTGATGATAAATATGAGAGCCCAAGGAATGTGCAGGCTCAAGAATGAGTTTTTTTGGCTTGAGTTCCCATGTAGATGGTGGTGGGTCCAGTAACTGAGATGAGGAAAACATGAGAGGGTCAAGATTAGGAGAAGGCAGAAAATATGAGTTAGATTCCAGCATGTCCATTAAGACATAAAACTGGAAAGATAATCTTACATCTATATCTGTATCAATAGATAATTTTCAATTCTGATCTCTTCTTTAGCTCCACACTTAATATCTTATTACATATATATGTATATATACATACTGATAGTATATTATGATATGATATATATCACATCATTATATATCTGTCTATACATATCATTGGAATATAGGACGTAGGCCGTGAGACTGGATGAGCTCACTGAAGAAGACAATTCGTAAAGAAAAGAAAAGAGCTCTCAGAAAAAAACTCCCAAAGCATGCACAATTTACTGGTAAGGCACAGGAAGAGCAATAGAAAACAAAGCTAAATTGTAGCCATCAGTTAAAAAAGATGAAAGACAATGTCCAGCTTGGTGACTATAGTTAACAATACTTTACTGCATATTTGAAATTTGCTTGAGAGTAAACCTTAAAAGATTTGTCAGAAGAAAAAAAAAGATTGTAACTATGTATAGCAGCAGATGTTAACTAGACTTATTGTGGTGATCATTTCACAATATCTACAGATAATCAAATTATCACATTTTATACCTGGAAATTAATTTAATGTTATAGGCCAATCATATCTCAGTTTTTAAAATGGGTGGAAACCAAAAGAAAAGCAAGAAGAAAACGTGTCAGAAATAAAGGATAAGGCCACTAAGTAAAAATGCTGCTGTGACCCCAGAAAAGTCAGAACAGGAAATAAGTTGCTGGTTTGGCAGCATAGTAGCTGTTAGCAACCATGATAAAAACAATTTCAGTTGTTTGGAGGAAAAGTTTGATGTGGATAAGGTGGATACACTAGGCATTAGATGACATAAGCCTACAGGTAATATTTGAATCAATGAGATTGGATTAACTCAGTCACAAAAATGTTTGGAGAGTGAGAGCAAATGGAGCAGAGTTTAGAAAGCTATGAAACACCAGTATTTCAGAGGAAAGAAGAGGAAGATGAAGAAACAAACAATATGAAAATAGAAGATAGGGAAGAATTAAGAAAATTAAAATAGTACACTGTCTTAGAAACCAAAGAAGTAAAAAGTGCCAACAAAAATAGAATAAATGAAAGTGTCAGAAGTTAAGCTCAATCACATAATGAATGGAACTGATTATCAGTGCAATCTCAGCTAATGAGGAGTTTCAGTAATGAGGCATACGTTTACTTTGAAAGTGTGGAGAGTAGGATTAGAGCCAGCTCTCAGTATAGACAAATGAGTTGGAGTAGGTCAGCAAGGCCTAGCTTAATACTACCCAATGCCGGAGTATAGGGTAGGGTCGAAGGTGGGACTAACACCAGATGCCAAAATAAGTTTAAAACACAGACAAACAAAACCATAATCTGGGTAGTAACATTAAAGATGCAAACGTTGACTATCAATTGCGGGGGGGGGGGGGGGGGTGGGAGGGGCAGGGACAAATGAGATTGCAGGACAAGATGCAAGGTTAGGGTAAGGTAACTGATGAGTCAGAGTATTTCTTATATACTGAAATGTCCTAATATTCTGGTCCTGCTAGGACCAGATCCCCCAAAACTGATCCCTCTCACTGTACTCCATTCCCTACCTTTCTCTGTTCATCCTGTAATGCACCTTGTCCTTCCTAAAATGAGTCTTATACATGTGGTAGCTCATTGAATTCCACCTGGACCAAAGCATAGGATTGCAGAGGATTGTAATTGCAAATAGAATATTGAGGATGTCTTGTAAAAGCATTGAAGAAATAAGCAAAAAGTTACTAATTTGAGGTATTAAGTGTGTACTAGGTAGGTGGAAAGAAGACATCCTTAGCATCCCAGGAAAAATTTAAATGTAAAGGTAACAGAGAAGAAATTAAATAAAGGCTAATTAAAAGGCACAGATGGGGTGCCCAAGTGGTGCAGTTGGTTAAATGTCTGACTCTTGATCTCAGCTCAGGTCTTAATCTCAGGGTCATGAGTTCAAGCCCTGCATTGGGCTCCATGCTGGGTGTGGAACCTACTTAAGGGAAAAAAAAAAAAGGCAGAGATAGAAGTTAAAAATTAAAATTAAATAAAAATTTCAATCGATTAAAATTGAGTATAAATATTAAAGGATAGATTTTGAAACATGTATGTGTGCAATTAGATACAGAAAATATATGAAGAAAGAACAAGGGAATATGAGTACAGTAATAATGCGAATATTAATATACACCATGATATGGTGTAAGTAAATACACAATGTCTTAGGATATTTGCTTAAGTGGAAGGATGGAAAATGTAGCAGAAAACTTGAAGGCCCCTCATTGGTTGAAACCCAGTGCTATTCAGTTTCATCAAACGGTTATCTGATGGGAAATGATTAGGAATAAAAATCCATATAATAAATAATCTAGTATTTTAAACTCGTAATCAAAATCTATTCATAAATTTCAAAGGAAGTACTTTGTTAACAAGGAATTTTTTATGATAAAACATACTTTAAAGACTAAATCTGATAGTACATATTGTTACTGCTGTCCCTCTGGGCACTTTCTTGATGGTACATTCCATATGCTAAAATCCTTGATGTCAGAATAAAATTAAATAGATACCAAAACAATATTAAAGCATTCAACTAACTTGTCTTGAAATGTATGATATTGGCAATAGAGTATATTACAAGTTTCCTTTCTTGTAGAGGTAGAAATACATACACTGTGTTACAAACTTTCTCATGTTAGCTGTCCATTATGAAAAATAACTACTTTAAATGGTTAGTTTGTGAAAAGTCAAAGACCAGGGAAAGGAACCAAACAAATTAGTTTTCATGAGGATTAAATGTATGCTTTTATTTCTCTTTTGGAGTATTCCAACTAACTGAACCACATAATATAAAAAGTCATAAGTTATTTATTTGAGGTAGTGTCCTATAGCTAGCCCAGGTTCAAAAACATGAGGCATAACTCTGGAAGAGGGGTTGCTTCAGAATACTTTTTTCTTATCTAATAGCATAAAATGTCGTAGAAGTAATGACAATCTCATGAATCACTGAAGTATATTATTTGAGCACACTAGGAACTCATTAAATAAGTTACTGTATTTTGAAACTTGGTGCACTAAATTCCATTAGAACACAGGAGTTATGTATTTTCTTAGAGTAAATGACAAATCAAACCAAAATCATCATTTAATTACTTCAGTATTTTGCTTATATTAAAAAAATGGAAATTGAATATGTTAAAATTTCTTTTATTTGAAAGTAGTGCACAGGAAAAAGGAAATGGGAAATAACAATCACATTTGTTAAATAATAATAGAATATTAACTTTTAATTTGAAATTTCTTTATTGCCATTTAGTAGTCAATTAATATAGTATTGGGGGCTTTGCACCTAATTTCAACGTGTGGAATGGGGGTTTTATTCCCACACCAGCAAACAATGCATGTGACACCAGCCCAGTGTCCTACAATTCAACTAAATTCTGACATTATCTTCCTGGAAACAATATCAGATTCCACAGGTAAAGGGGCTTAGTTCCACAAGACCACCCTTCACTTCAGACTCTGAACACAAGTCCAAGTTATAAGCTGTGCTTCTTACTGTCTGTAAATCAAAGGTTCCCAAGTCCCCCTCTTTGGGTTCAATTAATTTGCTAGAGCATCTCACAGAACTCAGGAAACCTGTTTACTCACTAGATTATTGATTCAGTGCAAAGGATATTAAGAGATATGAATGAACAACCAGATCAATAGCCTTAACAGGGCAAGGTCTTTAACAAAGGGGTCTCTCTCCTCCTGGAGTTTGGGGCCCAGCATGATAGCAGAAGGAAGCATTCTGATTCCCCAGCCAGGATGTTGTCCAAACTTCCTCCATTTGGGTTTTTATGGGACCTTCATTACATACATATGATTGATTAACTCATTCATTTTTGGTGACTGATTCAACCTCTAGCCCCTCTCTCACCCCTGGAAATCAGAGGGTGGGACTAAACATCTATCTGCCTATTGGGGATTGGTTTCCCTGGCAACAAGCCCCCATCCTTAGGGGCTTTCCAAAAGTCACCTCATTAACATAAACTCTGTTGTGGTAGAAAGGGGCTTATTATAGAAGACACCCATTTCACTCTTAGGATACTTAAGCATTTCTAGGAACCGAGAGCAAGAGACCAAATATTATAAGGAAGATGATCCCATTGCTCTTGTTACTCAGGAAATTCCAAGGATTTGGGGCACTGTGAGCCGGGAACTTGGATGAAAATCAAATAATGTGAGGAATAATGTGAGGATCATATATTTTAGTTATTTAGGTGGCCAGATATATATTTCTTATAAATCACAGTATCACAATTAGTAATTGGTTGATTTTTTAATGTTTCATTAAGTTTTATTATATATAAATGTATTTGAGATATATATATATATATACTAGAGACATATTTATAACCCCTTCTATTACATTGAGAAGTTAGAAGACATTTCTGTAAAAGCTAAACTGTGTCCAAGTGTTTTTTCAGAATGTGTTAAATGCTTGATGCATACAACTTGTATGGTTTTGGTATTACCTGAAGTCTGACTTTATCTGATACAAATAGGAAAAAGGAAACAGGTCAGGGATATGGAAGGTTCTATGATTCCTGCCCTTTCTTTCAGCTGTCATGCTATATCTAATGTGGACCCCTAGCCATCATTACTTTTACATATCCATAGTTCAGAAATAAAGAAGTATAAAACTTGGCACTAGTAATTAAGCAAAGCTTGTAATATTATTTTGGTGAGACCACAACTTTGGCAGCTGGTTTCATTCTTTCAAAATGAATTGATTTCCATATAACACAATACTCCTGTCATCTTATTTTCCAATGTGGTGTCCAGTGTTTCAACTGCTGCTATTTCAATGAAAAATGAGTATATTATCTGCACAAGAATTTTCATTTTCAAGGCAAGCAAACCTCACCTAGCTAAAACCAATCCCTTCATTTACCAGAAACCACCAGAGAATAAAACTAAAAGAGGATAGAAGGGATGATTTGATATTTTGACATCCTACTTTACTCAAGATCCAAGATAACTAAAGATCTGACAGGAAGTAAAACAGTTTTGGAAAGTTGGATAAGGTGACAAAATTGAATCAGATGATAACATTTATAGAAAGTAGCACCTTCTGTGAATGACCATTTATCAGAATGGATTGAGTAAGGTTAGTGAGCATGTTCAGAATATAAAACAATGAAAAAGTAGCAAATGCACAGAAAAAAATTCTTATGAAGAAAATTTGGGGTAATTTTTGAAAATATTTTTCAGTACACTATTTCTTTTAGCATTTTGGGAAAGGAATGCATCAGGAACAGACATCAATATTGTCACTACTTTAACAGTGATTGAATTATTCCTCTTACTTGCCACAATCTGCAGATGTTAGAAAATACAGAAGTGCCCCCTTATCCATGGATGTCTCTCCACAGTTGCCATTACCAGAAGTCAGCTGTGGTCCAGAAGCAGATGCTCCTCCCTCTGATATATCATCAGAAGGTCAATAGCAGCCTAACACTACCTCACTATGCCTATGTCACTCTTCTCACTTCCTCTCACCAGGTAAGCATTTTATCATCTCACATCATCACAGGAAGCAGGGCCAGTACAATAAGCTATTTTGAGAGAAGACCACACTTATGTAACTTTCATTACCGTATAGTTATTATTCTATTTTATTATTGTTTATTGTTATTGTTGTTCTTACTGTGCCTAATGCATAAACTAAATTTTATCATAGGTGTTACATATAGGAAAAAACATAGTACATGTTCAGTTTGGTACTATCCGCCGCTTCGGGCGTCCACCAGGGATCCTGGAACATATTCTCTACAGTTAAGGGATGACCACTGTATGCTTCATTTTGCATTTTACCTTGCAACTGGAAAAAATATAACCATCTGTTCTAAGTTTATAGAACTTATGTCTTTAGTTAGTAAGTTCTGGTTATACGTATGCTGTGTGCCTAACATCTCTTGTTAACACCCACAAATAGTAAATCCTTAGTTGACTAGAACGTTTATATTTCCTAATAAAAGAACCCCCACAAAAAAACATTTAAAATTTTCTTTAGCAAATCAGATTTCTGTGTTGCTAAAGGATGATTTCTCTAAATACCAACCTCTACAATTCTAGGAATGTAAGTATGTCAGTTGATTTGATTAACTAGTGACTTAAAGTGACTGATCCCATTGTTTTACATACTTCTTTCTTTCTTATAGTAAAGTCAGAAAAAAGAATGCAGTAAAATTTGCTAATCCCTACCCAAACCAAATTAAGAAAATCAGGACGGTTCTTCAAGAAACTTGTAATTTAGACAGATTAAAAAAAAAAGAAGAAGAAGAAGGAAAAACATGGACAGTTTTAATATAGAAAAACTGCCTATTTTCTATAGAAATAGAAAATTATATAGAAGCAGAAATGGTTTTGCAGAAAAATGTATAGTAGTTGACAGTTACTCTTGGCTCTCTGGAACCCACTTTATTTTTCTTTATATGCTTTTCATCCTTCTCTTTTTTAATCGATAGAAATTGCATTATTCATATTTTATTCTAAAGCTGCTTTCAGTTGACTGTGATATTATAACAGAAGGTAAGACTCCTGAGTGTGTTGGCATTAATAAAAATGCCTCAAAAATATTAAAGAGCTTCCAGAATAAAGCAACAACACTGATGGAATGAAAGAATATGATAGAAATTCAGAAACAGGGAGTCCTGCCTCTGATCTCTTCAAATCACACTTAAATTATATCTGCTGTTAGGACAGATTCTATTAGGAAATGATCTTTAGCAAGGTAGAAAGTGATGTAATGTAGATGTTAAATGCAATGAGAATTTAGAAAATAAATAAATCATATATTTGCAATGTATAGGAAAAACTTCACAAGTACTTGGAATATAAAGGACATCCAATTGTGTCTTTACCTCAGAAAATCAAAATGATGCTACCTGTGGCTTCTTGTCCCTGAGATAGGAATAGATAGCTCTGTTCTCAGTCTGCTGTGCTAGAGAGTTTGACCTGAGGCAAAGGCCACACATACTTCCTTTTCTGAGCTTTTTAAGAAGCTGTGTGAGATCTTCTATGGCCTGCAGAAGGATCTTGAAGAAATGTTCTGAGTGGCTATGAAAGACTACAGAAATTAAAGAGAACAGTATCAGAAACTTTAACAAAAGGGAAGAGAAATGATGACAAAAAAGGACATTTTCCAATCATCTCATGAATGACAAGTGTCAAACCCATTAGAGGGATCTCATTGTGCAAATGGCCTCCACATCCTTGCTACCAGTGGCAGAAGCTAAAACCAATACAAAATAGAAAACAGAGAATAAGCATATAAATGGGCTTTGGTCTCAAAGGCTCTGTCAGCCTGAGTGGACCTCCCAGATAATTTTGTGGTCTAATCAGAAAGACATTGAAAAAACTAGAATCAGGGTTTATAAAAGGCATGGCAAGTAAGTTGATAACTTCCACTCTCACCTTCTGAAGCTGGTCACTTTTGGGGTCTTATTTATTATGGTATTTTTTTCCCTCTAGCATTGAGCTTTATGTCATAGGGTAAAGTCAAATCTCCACATATCATACCTGTCTTAGCCAGGATGGTGCTAAGGAATTAAGGCAGAAAGAATCTGGGTTCACAACCAGGAGGCTCATTATAGAGCAGGAGGCATGGGACAATGGACAAGTAATAGAAATTGTTTACATCTAAAGCAGTGCCCAACAAGTTACCAACGGCTGTGTTCCTGCATTTCAAGAATAAGGAGAAGGAGAAGAGGAAGAGGGGTCAGGAGGAGGAGGTAGGGTGAAAGAAGAAGTAGGAGGAGGTGAGAAATGAGCCGATGGAGGAAAGAAAGTTACAAGCATGAGCAAAGCACAGATGTTGGGCACTGTATGCATGGGGGAAAGCATAATGATTTCCGTAACTAAGAACAGCAACTCCAATTGGGGGAGCTGGGCAAAGGCTTTCATCTCCATGCAAAGCTATTCATTAACATTTCCTGAGTAGGAATTCATATGAAAAGTGCATGGAAAAGTCATAGATAATAGCTTCTCCGTGTGAATTGGGAACTTGGAGGTCAACAAGTTTAACCTCCTGTTAGATCCTATGTACCTATCAGAGATTAATCTTACAGCTTAGTTATTGGAATGAAGAAAAACCTGTGAGTTATTAATTTCTTAATGATTAATTCAACAAAATGATTTAGTCAAACAAAAGAAGACTCCTCCCTTGTGAAAGCCTCAAGTCTCATGAATTAGAAATACCATGGTAAAATGAAAAATATTTGATCAAGTTCTGTGTCTGTCTCAATAATGAAGACCTCATTCACTATTCATGAGGTTGATTTTTTTATGAATTATCTTCATATAAAATTCAGATATCACAACTCCCAACCTAAATGATCACTCAGGGAAACCCTAACTCAACATAACATATGAATTAACAGTGCTTTGGAAAGTATTGCTCACTAGGCTGGAGATGTGCTTCTGCAATGCAGATTAATTAAAGGAGAATACTGAAGATGAACAAATCATGTGGCAGTGACACAAAAGGGAATTGGCAGACTTAATTCTCAATATTATTTAGAATACCATGGGAATAGATTTTAAGTTCTGCTGTCAGAATTTAAACTTTAGAAGAGAACATCATTTTGAAATTAATACCACCAAATATCAGTTAATACTTAGCTGTAAGTAGTTATATTGGGAGGAATTTTCTGAAGGATACTTAATACATTTGCTAGATTTTTACTGTCACCAGGGGATTGGCAGAACACACAAAGTCAGGTGGTGTATTTCAGCATTGTTTAATTAGCCCCAAATTGCCACACCCCATTCCAAGTGCACCCTAGCCAAATACCACACATTCAAGTGCACACAACACACTCAAAGATATCCACATTCTACGTGCACTGGATTGCTTTACTGATCGTACTCTGGTATGAGGCCATGGGGGACTACATTAAGGGTTACAGTGAATCTTGGTGCTGGAATTGTGCAAAAGCCACTGAAGTTGAACTGTGTCCTACAGTTATGAAAATTCTTGGGAGAAACTTCTTTATGACTTAGTTTCGTGAAAATTTGTGCCTTTTCCAATTAATGAATTTGCTTTCTGTTTTGGACACTGTGATTTACATCGCCGATCACCTTTCTCTCTCACCATTGGCTAGAAGTAAGCTTTAGGTTTATTAGGGTTCTACTCTTAGCAAATATAAAGTTTCCATGGTGTAAATCAGTTCTAGTTCCATGTAGAGTCTCAGCCCATGTCTGATCCCGGCCTAACCCTTTTCATCTATTTCCAGTGTTTGGCATCTTGCATCATTTTATCTACATTAAACACTGTTGTAACTCCACTTTTATCAAAAACATTTTTTTAACTAAAATGAGAGGTGAAAAGATGGTAACTTTTCTAAAAGAAAATGTTTGTTTTTCAGCAACCAGTTATTAGAAGGTAGAGGTTGGGAATAATACTTAACACAATATCAGTGTATCTGTACATAACACTCTCAATAGGAAAGCAAAATATAAATAAAATCAATTGAGAGCTTTCCATTTCTACATAAAGAAACTAGCTACATAGAGACCAGTTTCAGTCAACAAAGCACTTTTGAAATCTGATTTTTACTCAATATAGTTTAACTAGAAGTATACCTATAGACTCAGTTAATATAAAGTTGTACCTACTTTTAATAGCTTAGATATGATTTAATAAAAGCTCAAATCTTCTCTTCTACCCAACACTGTCATCAAATCCATAAGAAGCTGCAGTTCTCTTTTCTTAGTTTTGAGTACACACAAAGACAGAGTATACATTTCACCTAAAATGGCTTGAGTTTAAAGAATATTAGGTTATACAAGATACTGCTATATTAAATTTTGATGCTATTATGATTATATTATATGAATAGAATGATTTTCAAAATGATATTAGAGAAAATTTACATTTAATCTAGCCCTTTTCTGGTTATGTTGATCATACTAATTTTCTAGTTTCATCAGAGCTATCTTAATTACATTTCCTAAAAGGAGTTAAAACATCTGTTTAACAGGATAATTTAAAAATATATTTTAAGGGACCCCTCGGTGGCTCAGTGGGTTAAGCCTCTGCTTTCAGCTCAGGTCATGATCCCAGGGTCTTGGGATCGAGTTCCACATCGGGCTCTCTGCTCAGCGGGGAGCCTGCTTCTCCTCTCTCTCTGCCTGTCTCTCTGCCTACTTGTGATCTTTCTGTCAAATAAATAAATAAAAATCTTTAAAATATATATATATATATATATAGTTTTTAAGGGAAAAAGTATGAGGATAATGCGGTATCATATTGTATCTACGACTAATCAAAGTCATTTTGAAGATAAAGGAGGAAAATGTACTTTATAGTGATAATCCATCAACTAGCCGTATGAGTCAGATAGTATAATAAATTGTCATTTGGTAACGTATCTCCTCTCAGCTATCATTACACACCACTTATACATTTTATTAAACTAAAAGACATATTTAGATCTTGTCCATTTCATATAATGAAAGTACTTACTGTATATCTCTTGGACTTTAAACATAGCTTGACCCATATGAAAAGGCCAGTAAGAAACATCTATTTCACATAAGGGAACTGTAGCAGTAATTTCATGCATTTTTTCCAAGGAGAAATGGAAGATATTTAGGAACTTATTAATTATTCCTTTGCTAAGCCCATTAGTCCCACCTGACATACAGAAATTTAAAACCAGTAGCTTTGCTAATGCTTCGCAAGAAACTTCTTGTAGATATGACCTTGCTGAAGTTACTTTACTCACTGCATTCCCTACCCTTGACAAGAGTTAAATGGTAGTATGACCCTATGAGATGATGTCTTCAAGACAAATTGTTTCTAAATATCATTGTTATTATTATATGGCAGCTATGCCTTTCCAAAATTGCTTTTTTGAACTTTAAATACCCAGATTTAGAATCTGCCCAGCAGTTGCTATTAACCAAGATTATAAAAAGTGAAAACAGCAGACTTGTGCTCTAAGACCAAGATTGAAATAGTTTGCATTTACTGCAAATCCGCCAGCACTATAATCTGTGCATTTCAGGTTCCCTTTTTTCTTTTTTCTGGAATTTCACTTGCTCTTTAAAAGTACCAGGTTTTTTTTTTTTCCACTTGTTGAAATGTCTATCAGTAATTATTTGATCAGTGAGTAAAAGTTCAGTGAAAAATATACTCAAGGGGCACCTGGGTGGCTCAGTGGGTTAAAGCCTCTGCTTTTGGTTCAGGTCATGATCCCAGGGTCCTGGGATCGAGCCCCGCATTGGGCTCTCTGCTCAGCAGGGAGCCTACTTCCCTCTCTCTCTCTGCCTGCCTTTCTGCCCACTTGTGATCTCTGTCTGTAAAATAAATAAATAAAATCTTAAAAAAATATATATATATATATACTCAAAAGTTTAGAGTTGACTTAATATGAAAATTATAATAATAAATCTAGATGTGTTAAAATTCCATACTGAAATAGTATTATAAGCACTTAATCTCAGATTATTATGACAAGCAAGAAGAAATAAAATGCATCTGTAAAAATAATATAAAGCAGTCAAACAAAAAGAGAAACATAATTCAAGCAATAGATCTTAAAAATCAATGTAATAAGGAAAAAAGAAGTCTAGTTCCGGAAGCTTACCACAGGTCTTTAAATTGCCCCAATTTGCCAAAGTCATAGTGGTAAGGTGACCAAATTCTTAGAATTCCAATACAACTGTATTAGTTTCATGTGGCTGCTGGGAAAAAATACCCAAACTTGGTGGCTTAAAAGAGCAGAAATTCATTATTTCACAGTCCTGGAGGTCAGAAGTCTGAATCCGGTATCACCAGGCTGAAGTCAAGATGTCAGCTGAACCAGGAACCCTTTGGATGCTCTAGGAGAATCCATTCCTTGCTTTCTCCAGCTTCTGGTGTCTGTTGGCATTCCCTGGCTAATGGCTACATCCCTCCATCTCTGCTCTGTCTCCACATGTCTTCACATCTTCTACTCTTAGATCTATGTGAACTCTTTGCTTTTCTCTTATAAAGGATACCTGTGATGGCATTTAGACTGATAATCAGGGTAGTCTCCCTATCACAAAAGCCTTTATTTAATCACATTTGCAAGCATCCTTTTTCCAAATAAGGTAACATTTACATGGTCTAGTGCTTAGGACCTCTTATCTTCAAGAGGCCATTTTTCAGCCTACCATGACTATGAAATTTGAAAAGAAGCATGGTCATGTTTTTTTTTTTTTTTTTTTTGGAGAAGAATAAGAAATTATTGCTAGGGTGAAACTGCTGAAATGTTGAAAGGTCTTAAAATGTTGAAGGTCTTAAAAAAGTGAAGTTCAGTGACTATGCATTGGATTAAGCAAATGTCCCACAGGATAAAGGCCTCAGTGTTACTACACCTGTTTGCTGGATGGAGTCAATTCTGGTACATGAGGCATTTGACAAGTTCCTTAGAAGAGAGAACAGGGTCCGGGCTTTTTATAAGCAATTACACTCCAACATTTTAAGCTTTTTCCACCTCTGGCCCTGCCTCCTATGCCACCATTCCCTCAAGCTACAGAAGGATGTGAAGGACACAGATTTTCAGCACTCAATCCAAGAAGAGAAAACAAATAGTTCTAAATATAATTAAAAGAGATTCAAGATTCACTCATGTTTTATCAGATTTAATAAACTGGCCCGAATACTAATAAATTAAAATAAAATACCACCGTGAATGTTGTAATAAAGGAAGGTAGGAGAGGAGGGAGGGAGAGAGGGAGAAGAGAGAGAAAACAACAAAGGGTGCCTGCTAGTGGGAGAAGAGATGTTATTGGAAGACGAAGCTTCACAGATTGGGCCAAAAAATTAAATCCAGCTGCTATTTACAAGCTACTAATCTAAAAACATCCAAATAAAATGACACAAAAATAGAGCTAAATAAATAGGCCAATACATATTAAGTATACAATAGCCAGCAATTATTTATACTTCAGCAATAAATAATTAGAAAATATAATGGAAATAAACCATCCTTGTTAGCGATAACAATATAAAATGACTAGGAATAAGTTTAATAACAATTGTATAAGAGATATCTGTAAAGTATTTTATGTACATTATGTACTTTTTATGGACATAAAATAATATTAACATATACTGAAAGCATTTAACAGTAGCTAATAAAATGCTAAACGTTGCTTTTTACTAAGAATGGTATGATGAGAAAAGACATTTTTTCACATCTACGCTTTCCATCAGAGAAATTCTGGTTTGTTTGAAAAGATCAGTAACCCTCCAGCCTGGATAGTGGCGAATTATTACAATATTATAGATAAACCCAAGGAAATGAGCTAAGAAAGAAAACTACATAAATGGGAATGTGGGAAGGTTGTTATTTATCTAAGACCAAAATATATTTTGTGACCAAGTTGTAAAATATTGTTTTAATTCTGAGAAAGACAGTTTAGTTTATAAAGCATTAGTTGAGTTCAGTCCAATTAACTTTTGTTTTGGTAAGTTTGCAACCTGATAGTCAAAAAACTGTTATAAATTATCTGAATATTCAGTAAGGCGTTGGAAAGGTTTATTTTTGCTTGTTCATTTTAAAGATTTACTTATTTATTTGAAAGAGAGAGGAGAAAGCATGCGAGTGGTGGGGAGGAGCAGAGGGAACGGGAGAGAGAGAGAATCCTCGAGAAGACTCCTTTCTGATCATGGAGTTCAATGTGGGGCTCAATCCCAGGACCCTGAGACCATGACCTGAGCCAAAATCAAGTCAGCTGCTTAACCAACTGAGCCACAGCTACCATGAAAGGTTAATTTTTGTATCTTAATGAACACAGTGGAGAACTGTTAAGCAGTCTGGCATGTGAATGTGTAGATTCATATATTTTGATAACCATAACAGAAAGAAATTTGATTATTTGGTGTTAAGCTGGAGTAAACTCTCTTAGGGCAGAGTGAAGTGTATTCTTTTCATTTTTTTTTGTTCAAAATTTTAACATTTTACTCAAATAAATATGTAGGAGGCTTTTTATAAATATGTATCAGAAATCCCATCTCATAATCTTTATCAAACATAATCTTTGATCAAATATAATCTTTAATCCAGTAATTATTTTGAAATTAAAATATGAAATGAAGTATATTTATTCTTGTATTTAAGCCAACATTTGGTATAAGGGGAAACTTAGCTAAGCTAGGATTGCCCATATAGTCAGCTTTAACCATAAGTTTTGGTGTAGGGGATTCTTCAATCTTTCTTAGATGTGTGATTATCTACATTAATCATTTAGAGTTATATATGTCAGAGAATTCCTGTGTGTACCATAATAGGCACAGCTATAAAAAAGAGAGGGCATGATATTATAGAGAAGAAGGATTTTATTTTATTTTTTAACTTTTAGATTTTTTATTGACATAATGGATGTATAACATTGTATACATTTAAGATGTACATGTTAATTTGCTACATTTATATATTTTAATAGGATTGCCTTTGTAGCAATAATTATCTATTACATTACATAATCCTCTTAGAAGAAAGATTTTAGATGGGAGACAGGAAGTCACCACTAACAAGCTTCACCAATACCCTTTTTTGCCTTCCTCTGGGAATTTGAATACCATTATTTAAAAAACATTACCTAAGATTTCATTCATTTGGACTGGGCAGTTGCTAGACTCAAACAATATTTGCAAGTACTTGTATCTCACTAACATTTATAATACGTATGTTCATAATAATAATTTTAATGTAACATTTACAATATAGTATGCATTAACATTTGTAACTCAAATATCTGACAGAAGACTTATGCCTAGAATATATTAAGAGCTTTTCCATTTTAGTAAAAAGCAACAAACTATCCAAAAAATGAGCCTACTATTTGAAAAGACACTAAAGAAAAGAACATATAGAATAGGATATAAGCATATCAGTTTATGTTCAACATCATTAATAATAAGGTAATCGCATATTAAAACCTCAATGAAAGAGAGAAGTCAAACTCTTTACAAAGATTGAGTTTTTAAAAAACTAACAATACCATGTGTTGATGAAGGTGAGGAGCAAGTAGAAATTTCACACATTTCTATTAAAAATGTAAAATGATACAGCTTGCAAGTTCGATAATTCTTTAACTGGTTTAGTATATACTAACCATATGACCCAGTCATTCTATGCCTAGATTTTAACCAAGAGATTTTAAAACCTCCGAACATACAATCTTGCGTGGGACTGTCCATAACACATAACACATATATTCATTATAGCCCAAAACCAGAAACAACCATGATGAACTGCACCAATTTAATGGTGAGTGAGTTTTATATAGTGGCATATTCCTCAGCAATAAAAATAACAAACTGCTGGTATACATAACAACATGGAATAATATCAAAAACATTATGCTGAGCAAAGTAAGCCAGATACAAAAGAGTATGTACTGTATTCTTTCATTTATGTAAAACTAGAGAAGAAAAACTTAAAGTGTCAGAAGTCAGATCAGTAGTTGCTCAGGTCGAGGAGTCAGAGTGTTGCCTGAAAGAGGGAAGACACAAATCAACATTTTGTGGGGATGAAAATATTATATGTCTCTCTTGTGGTGGCAGTTCTATGTGGTATGTATTTGTCAAAAGTCATTGAAACACACCTAAAATGTATTTTATTGTATGCAAAATATACACGAATAAAGTTGATTGATATAAAACACCTTTTATAATAGCATCAAAAACATAATATACTTAGGGATAAATTTAACACAAGATTTACAAGACCTCTGCACTGAACACTTGAAAACATTGCTGAATTTTAAGAAGAGCAAAGTAAGTGAGAAAAATATCATGCTAATTTTTTAGAACATTCAATATTGTTCAAATTTAGAGTGTTTTTTCAAACTGATGTATAGATTCAGTGTAATCCAAAACAAAGATTAACATGATTTTTTGGTAGAAATTGACAAGCTGGTGTTAAAATTCAAATGGGAATATAAAAAACATAGAATAGCCAAATAATAATAATAAAGAACGGTATTGGAAAACTTGTACTACCTGCTTTCAAGATGTACTATACAGCTGCCATAATTGAGACAGTGTGATATTGGCCAAAAAGAAATAGAACAGTGAAAATAATTTAAATGTAGAAATAGACCCATGTGTAATATAGTAAACTGATTAATAGCGAAAACAGTAGTCCTGGATACAATTCAAAAAATGGTGTTGAAACCACCAGATATTTATATGGGAGTAAAATGAATATTGATTTTCTTTCTCACATCATACATAAATTTTAATTTGGCAAAATCATAGATGTAAAGCTAAAACTAAATCTATAAAGCTTCTACCAGAAAACACAGGAGATTATCTTTGAGATTTTGTGTCAGGCAACCTTTTTTTTTCTTTAGATAAGTTACATAAAGAACTAAGCATAAAGGAAATCATTGATAAATTAGACTTTATCAGAATTAAAAACTTCTCAACAAAAGTCACTGTTTAGAAAATGCATAAGAAAGCCATATTGAGAGAAGATTTTGATGTAGGTGTATCTGACAAAGGACTTGTACTCCTAATATAAGGAACTTATCCCTTATAGTAAAGAAATGATGTAATGTAAAATAATATAATAATAATGTATTCCTTAATACACGTATTACATGGAGCACTGGTGTGGTGCATAAACAATGAATCTTGGAACACTATAAAAATAAATAAAAATAAAACATGGAAAAAAAATAATGTAACACAATATAAAAGAAATGATCCAGTTTAAAAGTGGGCAAAATACATGAGCATATATGTCACATGAAGGACAAATATGCACATGAAAAAGTGTTCAACATTAGTCATCAGGTGAAATGCAAATTTAAATCACAATGTACCTTCATGCTGCCACAAGAATGTTTAAAACTTAGACATTAAAAATGAAAGGCAACACCAAAAGTCAGTATGGATGTAGAATAACCCAAGTTCTGGTTGGTGACAGCAGTGTAAAATATTTTAACCATCCCAGAAAATTCTTGGGCAAGTTCCTATCAAGTTAAACATACCTTATAATGCAGCCCTTTCACTCCTAGGTATTTACCCAAGAGAAATGAAAACATCTGTCCCCAAAGTATCTTGTCCACGAATGTCCTTAGCAGCCTTATTCATAGTCCAAAACTGAAAAGAACTCCGTATTCATCAACAGGAGAATAATGTATCCTTGAAATGTAATACAACTCATCAGTATGTAAAAGAACAAATTACTAATAAGAGACACAGGAAAGACTCTCATAGACATCATGCTGAGTAAAAGAAACTGCACAAAGACCATACGAATTTCAGTAACAAGTAAAATTAATCTATGGTGATAGAAATCAGAAAAATAATGTTCTGAGGTAGGTGGAACTATGGGTTTGAAAAGGCAACTTTTGGGGGGGTAAATTAATATTCCAAATCTTAATTGGGGTGTGGTTAGATAAGTGCATTATTTGTCAGAATTCATAAAGCCATACTTGTAATGTTTGTGAATTTCACTGTCATTTATACTTCTTTTAAAAATAAAGAAGTGCTTAAGATTCAGCTCCTTTGGATTACGCATTTCCAGGGAAACTAGCTGTAGTGTGGAATTTATGTATGAAAGACAAACTGTAAGAGGAGTGGGAGCAGCACCACTGCATGTAGATGTTGTAACAAAGAAACATTGGCAGAACTTTTTCAGAGTTCCTGCAAGGCTCAGGACAACCAGGAAACAGCACCAGCAGGCAGAGCCCCCTGATGTGCAGTAATCAGAGGCGAGATGGCTCATTTCAAACAAAGAACTGAAAACTAACCCTCAATAAATTTTTGCTGAATTGAAGTAACTTTTTAACAGACTATGAAGAATAGTAAAACTGTTTCAGTGAAGACTTTAGAAAAGCTAAACATTAACAACTTTTTTTTAAAACACATGAAAACTTTTCAGTCTTCAACTAATTTATAATTGGTAATAATTACATTCAAATATTGTTGATTTTATTAAACAAATAAGCGCTAAATGTTTCTCTGTTAATATAGATAGATAAAAATAGGTACTGAATCATTAAGAATTACACTGTTACGAGATGACTTAGGTAAGAGCAGAAAGAGTACTCTATATTTTATTTTGGGGGGGGATTATTTTAATTCTGTTTACCAACTTCTGAAAGTGTATAAACCTTTTCAAGTGCCCACACTTAGTTTCTTTACAGTATTATTGTATCAAGACTCCACTTCCTTTTCCTTAACTGGAATAAAAGTCATTGAAGCTAAGACTTACTGAGGGGCAAAAATTATTTCTGATACCTGCAGGCTGTTTATTATTACTTCCCTATTCAATCTCTTAATTCTCCTGTTACTTGCCTTTCTTCCTTTTCTCTTTTAAAACTGATTTCTAAAACTGATTTTTCTTAGTTTTCATTTCACATATGAAGCACTAAAAAGTTCCCAAGACACATGCTGTTTTTTCCATTTCTTCCTCCCAACAATATGGGTATCTCTCACACATAGTGATGATTTTGAAAGTCTATTACATGCACACTGTTGATGAATAAATCTAGCTGAATTGCATTTGTATGCCATACCTCACTGGGTGGGGTGTGGAGGTGGGGGTGTGGAGAATATGCTGACCTAAAACATAACCTCAGTCTAATGGGGGGGGGGGGTGGAAACGGGAACAAATCCCGATGAGGAAACATTCTACAATATACTTGACCAGTACTCAAAACTGCCTAGGTCGTCAAAAAACCAGAAGTCTGAGAAACTATCACAGACAAGATGAACCTAATGACACATGACAAACTAAGCTTAATAGGATATCCTGGTTGGGATCCTGGAACATACAAAGAGTATTAGGTAAAAAAAAAAAAGAAGGAAATCTAAATAAAAATATGGATTTCAATAATAATGTACCAATATTGTTTCAGTCATTGAAATGGATGTGACTTACTAATATAAGATGATAATGGGGGTAAATGGATGTGGAGGATAGTGAGTATATCTGTATCTCTATCATCTTTCTGCAAATCTAAAACTATCTTAAAATAAGTTTATCTCAGAAAAGAAGTACAGGGAGAGTTGCTTTAATGGGAGCTATCTCCTTCTCTTGTCCTTTGTCAGTGTTCCTCTTTTGATTCGGCAGTGGATTGCTTTGTTCGCTTATTTGTTGGTTTGGACCAGCTGTGGTTCAGTGGTGATTGTTCAGCTTCAGGTTTTGGGCCTCCATATTTATTACAATTTCTGTGTTTTTCTCAATTCCTAAATCTGCCTTTAAGCAGGGGTTTGACTCGTAGTCCATGAGTGGTATGGTCTTTCAGTGTCCAAACTGAAAGAATTCAGATCATGCATAATTACATTAAATATTCCCCAGCATTTTATTTATATATATCTATATAACATACAGATATATATAACATGTCAAGGGTACATTCATTTTGGGTACTGAAAGAATTGTGCAGCCCATAAGTACACATGAGATTAGACCAGATTAACTATTTCATATTGAAAGAGATCTGGTACTTGCAGAAATTCTCTCCAGGGGTCAGGTCCTCTCTGGAAGGACCTGCCCCCATGCTTGCTGAGAAAAACAGGTATCATTTTGTGTGGTGCTGTGAGAGCAAGGAGGATAGATTGCCATGAGAACTTCGTGCCTGCTCAGGATACAACTCACATTCACTTCCCACAGAATTCTTTATAAGAAAACGAATGGAGTCAATGAAGGCACATACCTGCTCAGTCCTGACATTAGCAGATAAAATTTCTGTGAATCTCCGCTCTTCATCCAAATCTCCATGAAGCCAGAATTGTTTACTCAGAATAAACAGAGACCTCTTATTCTGTCTGCATATTAGAATCCTTTCCGGAGCTTCTAAAATTGCCAATGCCTGGGCTCCACCCAAGGCTGATCAGAATCTCTGGGTGGGGAGGACAGGGTACAAGCTTCAGGAGTTGTTTAAATCCTCCAGGCAATTCTAACATGCATGAAGGTTTGAGAGCACTTGAGGTAGACCAAGCTTTAAATCCCTATGAGCCTAGAAGTGAAGCTACTTGTATGGGAAATGCATATAGGATTTCCCCTGATCCTAATTTTAAGCTTTTGCAACTTTCAATTTAAAAAGAAAAAATAAAAATAAAAACAGAAAAGAAATAAAACCCACAGCCACATATGAAAACCAGAGAAAATGCTCTGGGGACATTCTCGAATCTAGGGAAGAGTGACTTTAAAAATGTTTGTATGTAAGATTCTCTTTCTCTCATCTCTTTCTTTTGTTTGAGCTTCCTGATATAATTAGGCAGAGGCATATTTCTGACTTCTAAAAGAGTAAAAAATCAATTATGACTAGAGCTACAGAGCCAAAAGAGGACCTGGGTGAGTAAAAGGGATAGTATAACTGGTTCTTGAAATCATACAGACTAGAGAATATCCCTCAGGCATTCTGTGTGCTCAGTAATGCCAACACCCCTGACATGACTGTGTTCCTAAATATAAAAATTATAGGTCATTTACACAGATAATAAAAAAGCCCCAGACACAAGATTCCAGGAATCACCAAGCAGTACTGAGATTATTGGATCTACGTAGAATTGAAACCTTATG
Organism: Enhydra lutris kenyoni; assembly: GCF_002288905.1. NCBI lineage: Eukaryota > Metazoa > Chordata > Mammalia > Carnivora > Mustelidae > Enhydra > Enhydra lutris. Next base: position 15,773,713 of record NW_019154111.1, on the reverse strand, counting down.
CTCTCCAAGACAATTAGCATTAAAGCAGAATGGGAGGTGATTTACGGTGACATCCAACTTTAAGCAGAATGAGAATTTTAAAATGTTTTTATAAACCTTTGCAAGTATGACAGTTTGATTCTGCACATTTTATTTCACTGTTGTAATCCAGAGATGGCATGTTTCTGTGATCTTTTCTTAGGGAAATTAGTATCATTGAATACATAGTGAATAGAGGCACTAAATGAACCTATATTCTTAAAAGCTGTTTACAGATTAGAACAGAGCTAGCAATATGTACATCTTAGTATACAACCTGCTTTCTAAGACAAATAGAATCAGGTTATCCCAAGCCACATCTGCCTTTAAGCAGATGTTTGATTCAAAGTCCATGAGCGGTATAGTTTTTCACTGTCCAAACTGAAAGAATTCAGATCATGCATTAGCACACCAAAATTTGAAATTTGTTACCTAATAATTTTCAGAACTTACTAAAATAAATATGAGATAGCAAACAGATATTTTATCAAACCAGTTTATCTTCTATACTGTGGAAGATTCTTTAAATGCAGCCAAAAGAGTGTGTTTGGCCAGGAAAAGAACCACTAATTATCTGTAAATTCACAATGATCTTTAAATTTTCAAAGTAAATGGTTCTCAGGGGGACACTTGTCCTTCTAGCTCCAGATGCTCCAAAAACTATAACAAACTGCAAGTAGTTGGGTGACTCCTGAGAAATATGATAAATTTGGATTAATGTCCGTTGAGGATAAATCTCGCTGGGAATATCTTTTCTCCTCTCTCCTAGATACCAATTATATTTAATCAGTTGTAAAATATATAGAAATATAAGATAGTTCTCTCTCTCCTTGGTAGGTTAGACTGATTTTTCTGCCCCGAAATACTCATCGCGTACCATCCACCTAAGTGTCTTGTAGCTCTCAATAAATACTTTATGAATTAGAAAATGACTACAAAAATGGATATTTTGCCTTCGAGATCTCAAATAATCTTAACCTAAACTCATCAGTTTAACAATAAACAATTATAAAAGATCTGCCACATGACAGGCGCTCTGCTGGGTTCTAGGGACACAGAGTTGAATTAGAGGTTTGTTTTTTTTTTTTTAAGATTTTATTTATTTATTTGACAGAGATCACAAGTAGGCAAGAGAAGCAGGCAAGGAGAGAGAGGAGGAAGCAGGCTCTCCGCGGAGCAGAGAGCCCAATTTGGGGATTGATCCCAGGACCCCGGGATCATGACCTGAGCCGAAAGCAGAGGCCCCAACCCACTGAGCCACCCAGGCGCCCTGAATAAGAGGTTTTTAAACACATTTCAGAAAAGAAACTTCTTGTCATAAGATATTCATAATATTCCTCAATGTCTAATAGCTAGCTGATAGCAAACAAGTATTTCATATGTCTAATTTCTGCAGATGCCTAATTTATTTCTACCTACCTCAGAAAAGTACAGTTGAGAAAGTATTAGAACCGCTTATGAGTAATCTGTGGTCAATGTCAGTAGAAGGTGCTGCTTAAATGAATTGGGGGAAATCAGAGGGGGGGAAAAACTGAGGGTTTTGGAGGCGAGGGAGTTGGGGGGTTGGGTGAGTCTGGTGGTGGGTATTAAAGAGGGAACATATTGCATGGAGCCCTGGGTGTGGTGCATAAACAATGAATCTTGGAACACTGAAAAAAATAAAATAAAAAATTTTTAAAAAGTGATTAAAAAAAAGAAGAAGTTGAGTTCAAATTCTGATTCCTTTGCTAACTATGGTTTCGATCAAGTGTCTTAATATTCCTAAACTATAATTTCCTAACCTGTAAAGGGGGAAAATAATGATCATACATGTTTCATAGGGTTATGGTGACAATGAACTGGGACCATCTCTATCTAAAACAAATTAAACACTTAATAAAAGCTACTGCTGTTATATTCAGTGGTAAGACCAGTTTTTCAAAACAGACTCAAGGGTGGTGATTTGTTTGCAGGTAGATGAGACTAGTTTGAGGCTGTGTTTGTAGAGCAACTTACATGAGATTGAGAAAATGTCCTTATTCGTGTCAGAACAAAGGATAAAACTGATGGAGTTGAAGGGGTATTTAAAGCTCCACCAGGCACTAAGCTTCTGTCACTGTTGTTATTTATTACTTTAGGTTACCACTTCATGAGGAGTGAGGAAACAGACGTCGTGCTTAAACTCTGATAATAGCCAAAAACTTTCTGTGTTTTTAGAGTAGTGGAAAGAGAATTGATGATGAACATGAAAACGCTCCCCCACCATACTCCTGATGATTTAAATGAGAATTCTAAGGAATATGAGAAGCCTCAGTAGGAAATCTCACTGCCAGCACTTACTCACTCATTCATTTATTCACTCACCCCTTTGTTCATTCGTAAATAAAAGAGCAGTAGTAGCAATGTCTATGAGGAACATTGAGAAGTACACATTTCTGTCTCGCACTAGCACTATTATAATGACTGAATTAAAATCTAACATATGGGGGGGGGGAGTTTTCTTTAACCTCCTGCTGGGACAGGAAGAAAGAACCGGTGGCTGAGGAGGCTGTTTCCTGAAAAAGAGAAAAAGACCATGAAAAGTCTGTGGCAATCAGCGGGTGATTCCATCAGTGACTTCTTGTGATTGCACGCAGTAGGGAGAAGTAGCAGGAGAGAATTTTAAATTAAATATAGGTTGATTTTCTTGAACATTTTTAGAACATACTCCATAATTAAATATAAATGATGAAAAGGATGAGAAGGGCAAAAACTGACAGAAACCACAAGTGGCAATTTAAAACTATTAACTGCATTGCAGGGTCAAACGTGGCCCATATAAGTGCCTCTTAGCATAGGAATGTCTCCTGAAGACACATCCTTGCAACAAAACTTCACATTTCACTCTATAGTTGTAGAAGTATTATTTTGCTACCATGTCTCACTCATATAAATATATATATACATATATATATATATATATAAAATTTTAACCTGCTAGCATTGCCTTGTCACTCATTTCTGAGCCCTATCACTCAGGCAGTGAATTGTTAACAATTGCCAGCTTTGCCACCATCACCAACCAGTAGCGTTCCCTGCGTTTCCCAGATATTCTAAACTCTTTACCCTTCTGGGGACACATTTGCACTGTGGGGGCCCCCACTTTGAAATGACGAGCTCTGAACACAGTTGGAGCAGCATTTGTGAACCTCTCCATTCTCCTGTGACGTTTCCCTGTTGTCTATGCATCTTGTTAGTGCTATGCTTGAATCCACACCATTAGAGCAGTGACACAGCTGCTGTCATTCTCAGTTATCCAGGGCTCTGGCGAAGACAGATCAACTCAGAGAAAAAGCCTCTGCCCCCCATTTTATCATCCAGAGACAAAAACTTAAATACATACAACCAATTATTTGAAGTCTTCCCACAGCTCATAGAATAGGGCCAGTGGCTCTTCCAAACTCAGAAAAAGAGCTGAACTAAGGAGGATAGGACAGGACAGGGCTGATCAAAAGTAACATTCAGACAGGAAGGACCAATTAGGATGACGGCTGGAAGGGAATTCAAGACACCAGAGAAATAGGTGTTTCTTCATCATTTTTTCTTTTTAATTTGAGAAAATATTACAAGTAAGAAATCCATTAATATCCACAATGCAGTGAGTTTTTGTTATAATTTTAAACATATATCTTTTATATCATTTCAGGCAAAAAAGCAGGGATTGTGCCCAATATATGTGTAATGAATTAAAGTATGTAAGAGTTTATTTAAATTAGCAAGGAAAAGGTGAAAATGTCTTTCGTGGATTTAACAGCACTTTTTTTTTTTTTAAGATTTTGTTTATTTGACAGAGAGAGACACAGTGAGAGAGGAAACACAAGCAGAGGGAGAAGGGAAAGGGAGGAGAAGCAGGACTCCCGCCAAGCAGGGAGCCCGATGTGGGGCTCGATCCCAGGATCCTGGGATCTGGACCTGAGCCAAAGGCAGACACTTAACAACTGAGCCACGTAGGTGCCCTTGCACTATTGATGATAAAAATTTTTAACTAATTTGGAGGCTAGTTTCTTTTATGAGATGGGTTTTGAGATCAAAGATAATTTGAATGTTTAAATTTAGGTAAGGAAATACTTGACAATGAGTAAAGGCACTCTAAACATTAGTTCTCAAACATGGCTGCATTTTGGAATCACTGGGGAGCTTTAAAAACTATTTTATGCCAGTGTAAGAGTGAAAAAACACTGTCAGTTAAATGATCTTCATAAATTGTATGGTACATCCCTGATATCAGAGAGATTAAATATGGAAAAATAGTGAGGTCTCCAACTGAGCACAATTATAATGTTGGCTTTGGAGGTTAGTAGCCGGGGAAATAATCTATCAAAATTTGGCCTAACATTGGGAAAATGGAATAGTGAATAGTGAATACAAAGCCAAAGCAGCTATAAAGAAGTTTATTTTTCTTCTCTGTGTTGTTAAACTTTCTCAGAAAATGTTGTTTCACATCTCAGTGTGCCCAGACAGCTCTATTTCTTAGCCGGTTACGAACAAAGTGGGCAGGATTACTTTTACACAATTATATGTGCTTCAAGCGATGAGTATTGTCACATTTACCTGAAACAGAAGGGTCTCATGGAAAAAGAATGAATTCCTGAACATAATCATGATTCTGTTAGGAAGACAGATGGGAGAGAATGGATTTTGGGTGGGCAGAGACAATGTCCATTACCAGGAACGATCATGGCACCAGGGTTTGTATTAGTTAAAAATTGCAAACAGCTTATATGCCCAGAAAAGGAGGTTTCAAAAAGTATCTAATAGAGATTAGTTGGTTATATAGTTATAACTGCCTATAATAACATGAAAAATGGCTACTAGATGCTAGGTAAAAAGCAACATTTTTTTTCTGTTTTTATATAACGTGTGTCTAAACATATATCAAAACACATGTGGGGGCACCTGGGTGGCTCAGAGGGTTAAGCCTCAGCCTTCGGTTCAGGTCATGATTTCAGGGTCCTGGGATCGAGCCCCGCATCGGACTCCCTGTTCAGCAGGGAGCCTGCTCCCCCACCTCTCTGCCTGCCTCTCTGCCTACTAGTGATCACTGTCAAATAAATAAATAAATAATTTAAACAAACAAAAAAAAGAACTTCAATAAAAACAAAACAAAACACATGTGTATGGAGTGCCTGGGTGGCTCAGTGGGTTAAGCCTCTGCCTTCGGTTCAGGTCATGATCTCAGGATCCTGGGATCAAACCCCGCATCGGGCTCTCTGCTCAGTGGGAAGCCTGCTTCCTCCTCTCTCTCTGCCTGCCTCTCTACCTACTTGTGATTTCTCTTTTTCTCTGTTAAATAGATAAATAAAATCTTTTAAAAAAGTATGTGTATGATATCTATATACACACATATACAAATAGAGACATATTGGTATTTAGGGATTCAATAAATGATACTTTTTTAAATATAAGTAAGTATTGTGGACATACCTTAGAGTGAAAAAGTCTCCTAGGTAATATATGTGTTAAAATATGTATTAGATAATTAAGCTTAATTATACATCTAATATTAAAAAGTAAAATGTTGCAATAATTTAGAATCTATTTGTATGAAAGTGATTATTAAAAACTAGGATAGCTAAATAGAGAAATACATTGCTAATATGAATGTCATGAAAGCACCTTTACTAGACAACTTTAGAAAGAACAAAATATCCCTTTCAAGTCAAGAAGTCTATTTAAATTATTTAATAGTTAAACAATCTCCAGAAATAGGTATTCAATATTATAATTCTATTTTGTTGAAATGTTACATGCTTCATGTTACATCCATAAATGTTATATTATTAAACATATAACTCTTATAAATATATTTAATGTCTAGCTGTTTAATTCAATAGAAGATTTTAGTGATAAGGAAGGAAGTCTCCAAAATCATGAATGGCAGCATCAGAATAAATAATCATAATGACAATAATAATATATATAATTTGAAGAAAAAAAAACAAGTATTAGGAAAAAATGAGATTATCTCCACGCCTATTAAAATCTTCACTTCTACTAACATCTGGTAAAACTGAGCCTTTTATTTGGCTTTATAAATGTAATATGTAAGGACCACATGATCACTCTTGCATAAAACAGTGCCAAGACTTTATTGTTCCAGCGTTATAATCTTAAATGTGTATAACTAGAAGTTATAATAATAAAGTGATTATTTTAAGTAAAAGTCAGATTTATCCTTGTATTATAAAAGTATTATAGAAGTTCAGTTTATAGTGATGATACTTGACTTTACCCTGGTTTTATGTAAATAAAATACGGGTAAATATTTGTGCTAACACTTGACCATCTCACATTGAACCAAATGGGTCTTAGAGGGACTTCTACGATGCATGTATGTCTGTGTATGTATGTACATACATGTATCTATATATTTATTTATATATGTATGTGTATCTTTACATATGGGATATGTTTGTGTGTACCTATATGTATGTGTGTATGCATGTGAGAGAGATATATATATAGGAAGAGACAGCGACAGAGGAGAGAGAAAGGGAGAGAGAGAAAGGAAATTCTCAAAAGCTATGTAAATGTTTAATGGTAAATAAATATCTCTGTGGGGTGTCATCAGTGGAACTTTTATTTCTGGCACACATACTTCTATTTTGAGTATTTTGTTTTTAACATTCATTACATCTCTAATGAAGTAATTTCAATGAAGGGAAAGCACAGCAGACTTTGGTTTTAGAAGGTAAAGGCTAAGTTCTTAGGGAGCTTATTAGAGTATGTTCACACTGGAGCAATCATCCAATTAAGACTGAGAGTAAGGTTAAATCCCATTAGGGCAATTATTCAGTTAATTACTCTGGTGTGAACATAGCCTTAGTTTAAGAGATGTAGAACATGAGCCTGTATCTAAAGGGGAAGAAGGTCAGGGCCATCTCCCCAGCAAACCAATTTAGAAGATTTAAGTGAGCTGTTCCATAAGCCAAGAAAGAATCACTTTTGAGAAATTGGTGTTTAAAAGGAGAGTACACTTAATTAGTACTGGACACAAATCCCAGACACGGACATACCACCAGAGAGAAATGCCAGAAGTGGAGTATTTTTACAGTAGGGTGGCCTTTGGAGCAGTTCAGCATCCTTAAACACAAATTATTTGTTAAATCGTTGATTCTGTTTACTCCTTGCTTTATTCACTACATAAATATTTATTGAGTATTGAACGCAGAGTAAAAATTTGTCTGCAGGGAATGTGCAAGGCAGGCATGAGGGAAGAATCAGAGAAGCCAGGAGATGGAGTGGGTATTTCCTGCAACCTTCTGTTCTGTTTGGATCTAAAATGCAACTTGGGGTCATGGATTCACAACCTTGAGTAATGACCTATAATCACTTTCTTTATTCCCGGAACTATTGTTTTGTTGTTTGTATCTTCTTGGCTATTAGATAGCATCTTTATGTTGCCCACCTCTGGTACTTTATCATACAGACCAAACTACTACTCAATCATGATGCAAAAATCCATATATTTGTTCTTCTATACCACAAGTAGGTTTATAAACTAAGCTCTAAGGGTATTGCCTTTTCTCCTATAATGACATCAAACCCCAAAACAAATCAAATGTATTAGTGTTACATTCTTTTTCCTCCTTCCCTCCCCCAACCCATCTCCTTAGCCTGGCATTGGATTTTCAAGGATAAGCAGATGAGACTTTTTTTTATCTTGCACTTTCTACATCACTGAAAAGTCCATGGGATGAAATGGATCTGTTTCCCAAAAGGGGAAAATCAGAACACTGTTTTCCTGCTCTTGGGAAGCTGCTTAAGAGTGAAGCTCTTATTGACGGTGAATCTGCCATTTTAAAAGAGATTCTGGATTTCTTACAGCTTCTTGGGATACAGACAGTTAACACTGTCTGTTAACTGAACTACACAACTGATTCATTTTTTAACCACTATGATAATAGTTCTCATAGATTGAAATGAAGTTTATTTTCAAATTTATGTAATATAATTCATCAGAATATAGGTTTTTAATAGCATTAATTACAAATTTTAATTTTATTGTTTTTAGCTAAAAAATGCTACTAACCCTGAAGTTTTATCATTATATCATTTTCTAAAGGACCAAAAGCAGCTTAAGTCTTTCCTAGGATTTTGAATAAAAGATATTACTAGTCAATCAGCAGGTTTTATATTAATCTACTTAGCTCCATGCCTCTGAATCCTGTGGAATATTTCATCTCTCCCAGAATTTTGGTCCTGTCCCAAATGCTGGAAGCAATCCTATTCTTAGATGGGAAGAATAGTAAGACCCTTTAATCAGTACTCCATGAGATCAGAATTAAGTCAGATTTGGCTTTTCCTATTCTGATGTTTTAACTTTTTTCTTGTAGCTGACCTCCTGCCTCATTCACCTATATCAAAGAGAGTTATTTAAAGTTCCTTTCCAATAATATTCTTGTCTTTCTTATCTCCTTTTATCTAGTAGAACACCATATATGCTATTAGTTCACATAATTTTGATTATGCATGTAATTTTAAAAAGGAGTGTAACTTTTTTGCATATGTATGTCTCATGTATATACTATGTACATTATTTTACACATTATGTATTTATAGATAAAGATGAATATATAGGGTCATATAAGCCAGATCATGTTCATTATATTTTATGGGCCATCTAAACTATTGTCAAACTCAATATTGACTAATTGAATTCACCTTGTATGCTGAATTTAGATCCTAACTTCTAACATGCATCGGCTGTAAGTTTCTATTGTTGCTGTAATGCATTACCACAAAGTTAATGGCTTAAAACAGCATGAGTTTTCTGTCTTACAATTCTGTAGGTCAAAAGTATGACAGGGGACTCATCAGGCTAAAATAAAAGTGTTTGCAGGAACATATTCCTATCAGTATGCTCTGGGTGGGGTCCATTCCCTTGCCTTTTCCAGCTTCTAGAGGTTACCCACCTTCTTTGACTCACAGCCTCTTTGTATCTTCAGAACCAGCAATGACAATTCAAGTCTTTCTCACATTGCATCATTCTCGCCTTCTCTCCTGTAGCTCTCTTCTACTTTTAAGGACCACTGTAATTAATTGGGCTTACCCACATAATGAATCATCAGGTCCTTATCTCAAGGTCCATACCTTTAATCATGTCTGTAAAGTCCCTTTTGCCATCTAGGGTAACATATCCAGAGGCTCTGGAAATTACAACATGGAACTCTTTATTGAGCCCTTATTCTGCCTACCATAGCTCTACTGTATGTTTCTAGCAATGTGGTTGTGGAAATTGTGTCTTGTCTTGCCTTTCCCAACTGATAGGTTTCATTGCCCCTCACCCAGAGATGCATTCTCCTAGCTGTGCTCTCTTTTGTCTTCCTTTTCCACCAGCCTGAACTGACCCAAAAATTGCTGCTTAGAACTCCTTAAATCATTGGTGCTGCCCTAGAGGGATAGCAGGACTTGGCATTTCCAGGATGGTAACCAGTCTCCATTGCACCCTCAGTTTCCCCTGTGCCTTGGTTCTATAATGTGTGTTTTATCAAACAAGTTTTTCCATTATCATAGTGGCTATTCCCAGCCTTTTCCATCAAGTGCAAGCTTCTATTCATATCACCTCTGTCATGGTCATTGTGATATGCCCCAATTCCTCTTCAAGGTAGAACTTTTAGCCCAGCTGCTGGGAACATCGTCAGCAAACATAATTTAGTTGTTGGTCCCTAATACCACTGCCTATCCTAGGAGGATTGCCCCTTCTTCTGGTGGCCTTCATGAAAATGCCTAAATGTATGAAGGGTGTAACAGCTTTGTTATCTCAGTTTGGCTCAGAAAAAAACCTCAAAGTCCACTCTATTTCCAGAGCTCCCTATGGGGTAGGCCAAAGCTATATATAATTAGACCTCCATCACACTTGAACTTCACCTCCTACTCTATTCTGCTCCCTTCCTTTACTTCCATAGGGAAGTAAAGGTCCCAAGAGCACCCCTTAGTAAACATTCTGCAAGCTAATCCCTGTTTTAGAGCTGGCTTTACAGAGAGCTCAACTTGCAACATTTTCTCAGAAAATGAATTGCCTTCCAAACTACCTAATATATTTCTATTGCCCTCAAATGTTTAAACCCAAATATTCTCTTCTCTTTAAGGTCTTTCATAACCCCTCTACTAAAACTGAGTTATTCTTTCCATGCTCCTCCATATTCTACAACATAAGACCTCTGTCATAAGATGCTAGATACTAAATTGGTAAATATGATTATTCCTCTTTACCTTTCACAATGTGTGTGTTCTCTGAGAATAAGCATTATGTTTCTTTTTGTGTTAACAGAATTTGGCATAAAGATGCCAATAAGATTTTTTTAATGGCCGTATGAATGAGAAGATGGTCTCTTGTGCATCTGTTGAAACCCCAGTTTAGTTACAATTCATCATATTACTGTTTATACAGATTGGCACAGGATATCAATTCTTCTTTGCACTAAATATCTACTCAATTCATGCCCTACCCCCAACCAATCATGCTTTCTACATCCTTTGGAGAAATAAAGAGTCCATAGGCCACATTAGGTAGATTGAATTTCTCCCATTTAGAATGATTTTTGCAATTCTTCTACTCACTTGTTTTCTTATAAGTTACTCCTCAATCACGTTGTCTTTCCTGCCTATCTGTATAGATTGAACCTAGCTAGGGTTCAGTTATCAGGAGATGGTCAACATCTGTAATACAAAATCTACAATAGAAAAATAGCAGTAGTATTACCTACCTATGAGTTGAATTGGAATTTTTTACATTTTCAATGGGCCTGCTTCCTGAGAGAGATAGTCTGTATTCAATCAGAAAGAACAGACTACCGAAGAGATTTCATCTTGTCTTCTTAAAAAAGTTCTCAAGCATCTAGTTCACAACTTCTCTTTCTTTTATAATTTTTCTATTTCAATTGCTTAAGAATTAGGAATTTCCTCTTATTATGTTATATAATGGATGACAATGCACACAAAACAACCACAAGAAAAATCTAGTGTAGTCGATCACTGAGATATAATTCTTCCTTTCTTACCATGATTATCCCCACGTTTTCAATTCTGCCACATTATTTATTTCCTTCTCCTTGACATGGTTATCTGATATCTGAACTCCATGGCATGTTAGCGCTTAAATTCACTTACCTATTTTTTGTGATCTTAAAATGTGAGTATGCTGGGACATCTGGGTGGCTCAGTTAGGTAAGTGTTTGCCTTCGGCTCAGGTCCTGATGCCAGAGTCCTGGGATAGAGTCCCACATAGAGCTCCTTGCTCAGCAGAGAGCCTGCTTCTCTCTCTTCCTATATCTCCCTTTGCTGCTCTCTTCCTCTCTCTCTGAAAAATAAAAAAATAAAATCTTGAAAAAAAAAAAAAAAAGAAAATGTGAGTGTGCTGGGATCAGGGAAGTGCAGAAATAGCTTTAGATTTCCCAGTACCTGATAATTTTAAAATTCTGATATCCATACTGATTTTCTTCATTTGTGATTCCAGGTTATGATTTTCTCCTGGATGGGCTCTGATTATGCTTCCCTCCCAGTAGTGCATATTTAATCCTGAACAGCTAAAAAATATCGATATCAGAATCAGAAACACATCTAGGAAGTAAATGCTTTGTGCACACTCACATCAATGGTGTCATGGTTGCACTGCCATAGTGTGGTCAACTTGGTATTTATCTAGGTTATGAGCGATTACATCAAAACTAAACTTCAATTCCAGCAAAAGTGATTGCACTTTTCTCTTCTCATTTCCCTGAAAGTTCAAGAATGTTGTTTTTAAATTTATCTGTGTGTGAGCATATTTTGAAATGTAAAATATCAAACTAAGTAAGCCATAAAAAGGAGGCAGAAAAAATATGTGTTGGATAATTCATATAGCAGGAAGATAAGAACTATGACTCACAGATATGGGACTTTCTTCTTTGTATAGCTTATTTATTGAATTGTAATATTACTCTATAAATAAAGTAGCCTCTGAAGTCAGAACTAGAGAGCAATAAATAAGTGTAAAACTAGATAAACAATAATGGAATTGAGTTAGACAGAATTAGACTGTATTATTAAGAGGAATGGCAATCAGAATCCATTTATATTGAGAATACCTCCAACTGGACATGAAATTATTGCTGTAACATCCACAGAATATTGGGACAGAGAAATAATTTGGCAAAATGAGATTGAGATGACGATGAGGCTGGTGATGAATGATGTGGTGAAATCATATTTTCCACTTTAGGATGGTGCTACCAATGGTATTACTGACTTCTGAAGATAATAAGGATAGTCAAAGTAAGAAGCAGAGACCTCAAGTTCTTTCTACACTGAGCTCAAATCTGTCTTACCAATTCAGTTTGTTCATAAAGACCTTGCTATTGGTAGCTTTCCCTTTTGGACTCAGGAGACATGACACCTCTTTAAAGCAGGCACCTCATTTATGAATTGTGCACTTCAAAGTCATCCACTCATAGCTATTCCTGAATTATTGCCTCGAGGATATTCGAGGATATCCTCCCAGCTATACTAAAAGAATTTTTCAGGATACATAAAATTTTTAAGAAAACAAATACAGCCTCATATTTGTTTTTAGATTCCTTATATCATCTTCCAGCTGAACTGAACACATGTGGTCAGATTTACTAGAACACATCAACTTACCATTGATTTAAAATAATTTAACACAACCAATGTTATATGATAATACCCTAGTTAACTGTATCTTTCTTAATCATTCAAAAACAAAACATCTTGAGAAACAATATTTAGTAAGCAGTTTTTGGAAAGCATGACATTTAAGATTTTTTTTTTAAAGTGAAGATTCACTTGCATCTTTTTATTGTCCTTTTAAAATAATAACAAACATTGGAAATTTAAAATCAAATTAATATTTGAAATGTTTGGCATAGAATAGTTGCAAAGAAACAACAATGCTCTTCCCTTTAAAGTCCCAAAGCAGGTAACATTTGTAAGTGAGAGGGTGGAAATTAAATCATACTTAACAGTATCTAAAACATACATGGATCATTATCATTTAATGAGAATTACAGACCAGAATCAAGATATGAAATTGTCCCATTCGTTTGCAAAAGAGGAAGAAGAGAAACCTCCAAGTCTAGTCTAGGTAGGAGGCAGAAATTAAAGACCCCAGGATGATAATCATGCAAATAAAGAATAGTTTCCAATATTAGTTCTTTAACCAAATTCCCTAAAAATTGTCAAGAAACACTCTAGCCATGGAAACTATAGTTTCAAATCACAGAAACCAGTCTTGATTAAGGAAATAAAAGATACATATTTTTATATAGGTTTATTTTAATTCTGAGAGATGCAAAAGGAACAAAAGATTTAGATTTTTATCATTTCCCAAATTATTATTAAGCCTTACCTAGATCTCTTTTTCTGATTCACCTCTTATATTTCTAATCAAATTTAATTATTAAGTAAAGCTATTTTTCACTCCTAAACATTTCTGCCCATGTGAAATTTTAGAGAATGTTGTCTTCACTTTAATCATACTGTTTTAATGAAATCATTGGAAATAATTTGGAGCTTCTGTCTCTCAGTAGTCCTGCTCCCTTTCAGTGAATGAACTTGTCCTAAGCACTATCCAGGTCCCAGGTACACTGCACTGCACTGGAAATAAATTAATGAACAGGGTCCTTCTAGTCAAGCAGCTTCAAATATGTAATGGGATTATTGATCTCTGACAGTGGACAATTTTGTTACTCGAAATGTATTTGTTTAAAAAAATGAATAAATATCTGGTAAAGTGTTATATTTTAAAATGAATACTGAAAACATCAATTCATGTGATTGCATACATTAAAGTTTAGCCATAATGACTGAACCTTTACTAGTTTTAAGGTACTTGACTTGTGTTAGCTCTAGTATTCATTATAACAATACTGTAAGTTTGGCTTTATTATCCTACTCATCTCACACTAAAAAAACAAAACACAATAAAACAACTGAACCAATGCTGAGTGTTGGCAATGCATCCAAGGTTATGCCACTAATAAGTAGTAATGTTATCATATGAACAGCCCATGCTCTTTCTTCCATGCAGAATTTGTTAGTTTTCATTTGAAACCATTATTGCATCCAGTAACTTCACTGCAGATTGCAGTGTATTTTCTCACCCTCAACTAATCTCTACACAGAGTGTCCTTAATGAATACCAGATAATGACAAGATTCATGATCTTAGAGCATTTCCTGAACAATGAAACCTGTTTTCAGTGAGGTTCAGAGGCCAAAACAAACAAGGCCTACAGTAAGGCAAATGGATATAGATTATACAAATTAATAACATTGCAATGCCAAGATAAAATTAAGATTGGTTCATTTTGTGACTTCAGTTGAAAACACTAATGAAATTCTAATAATACCAGGGATCAGAAAGTAGAGTGGGGGAGAAAAGGGAATACAGTAACAGAAGGTGGAAATTTTGTGTATCCAGGATAGCTGTGGACATCTCTGTAATATTACCAACTGATGTGATAGGATTCTATTTTGCAATGTTACGTCAACAAATTATTAGAATTGTGTTTTATAATGCAATTATTATTAAGAAATACAAAGGATATATACTTCCTTATTTGTATTAGGGTGTCTGAAGATATCTTTAAGCCTCCTGCTTTTATTGAATCTTCTACACTTGAGTTTTTTTTTTTTTTTAAGATTATTTATTTATTTGACAGACAGAAATCACAAGTAGGCAGAGAGGCAGACAGAGAGAGAGGAGGAAGCAGGCTCCCTGCCAAGCAGAGAGCCCAATGTGGGACTCGATCCCAGGACCCTGGGATCATGACCTGAGCCAAAGGCGGAGGCTCAACCCCCTGAGCCACCCAGGTGCCCCTACACTTGAGTTTTTAAGGGATAATCTGTTACAACCCTATTTTTAATTTGGTAACTCATTATGTTATGTGATTTTATTTCATTAATCTACTGCTTAAATACTTACTGAAAGTTACTAGGAAAAGGATTGACGAGATAACATACTCACTCGCTTAAAAAAAAAAACTTTCTGTAGTCTAGTAGGTGAAATGGCACAGATGCACTGATAGAGAAAGACAAGGATACAAAACAGGTAAAAGACATAAGCATAGTTAAAGAAGAATTCCCAGGCGCTTCATTGCATTTGCACATATCCTTGAACAATATGCACAATTTGCACATCTACAAAGATGTAGGTCATGTTAGCCAGAGGACACAACACAAATCAAAGTATTAAGCATGTTCCGGGAATACCAAGGAATATAATTTGGGTACAGGATGCATAAAATGTGACCTTATAAGATGGGATGACGTAGCATCAGATTTTTCAAGAGGTTTGAATGTGTCTTGATAGCGTTTATTATGAAACAGAGAATTGTTGAAGATCTTAAAAAAGGGATTGGGTATCTAATCAGAATGTGGTTTTGGAATAATTATTACAGTAATTTCCTGAAAGTTTGGCCAATCAGTAAATGGACAGAAAACAAGGAACCATGTAACAACAACTCAGGTGCCACAATAGGAATCACAAGTCAAGTCAAGGATTACTTGTCAAGGATCACAAGTCAAGGATTAATGCGGAGCACCGGAAAATGTGACATACATATTAAAAATCATTAAATAAAACAAGACTTGCAATTCACTGGATTGAGAGTTTTGTGCAAAGGGTGAAGGAGTTGTCAATGAATCATGTGAGTTTTCAAGAGCAATGATAATAAGAATATGTAGGGCCCACAGGAGGAGTTACTCTACAACTGAAATCTAAGCAGTATTTGATATCCAGTAGGCAGTTCACAGTGTGTGGCTCAGACTTGGAAGGGAGGTTGGGAATGAAAGTACTGATTTAGCAGTTTAAAGAGAGTCAGTAACTAGAGTCAATCCAATTACAACAACAGTAAATAAATAAGCAACAAAATGCCCACAGACTGGGAAAATGACCTGAATGTTGGTAAGAACAGTAGCTTGGGAGAGTACAGATAGAGAAATCAGAGAGGGAGAAAGAGGACCTGACTAAGTATTTTATCGAGTCGGAAGAGTCCTCTTAAGGGTCACCCAGTGACTAAGCTGACATGCTGTGGAGAAAAAGGTGCAGCTTGAGCAAGGGGCATCAGTTCAACAACTTCGTGCCCCCATGTGCGCTCTGCTTGGATCCCAGCGTGGCTTCACTCCCCCCACACCACACCAAGCCTATGACTGCCTTCTGGCTTCAGCAGTTTCCTCAGGCCCACTCCCAGACACAACCTCCATTACCATTACAGATACCAAAAGTTTACAGGTTAGAAGACCAGGGTTGAAGAACAGGTGTTCATTCTTTCACCACTCCATGTAGAAATATCACCACATTATTCCCAATATGCAAAAGGAATTCTTCCCTTTTTCATATTCAAGTGACCTATGTGGGCTCTCTTAGCCTAGTGCTTCTTTGATATTGTACGATTAACATAGGCTTGTCTGACAAATAATGGAATACACAATAAAGTGCCAATCTCACAATTGAACAAGAGCTTCTCAGGGTGAGAAAAAAGAGACAGATTTCTCAATAGATGGTGAACTTAGGAATCTTGGTTTTCTTTGTTTTTGCAAGAGGTAATTTTACAAGGTAATTATAGTCAAATTCCCAATGAACAATAGTAGTAGATGTCGTAAAATATTCTGGTATGTTTAAGCATTTAAATATGTTTTTCTTTTCCCTTAAGTCCCAGGGTTAACTACTATTGGTATGCAGTGCTAACTGTATCTAGGTGCATGCCTGAGAGTGTGTATGTGAGTGTGTGTGTGTGTGTGTGTGTGTGTGTGAGAGAGAGAGAGACAGAAACAGAGACAGAGGCAGAGCCCACATGTGTGTAGGAACAAGACTGAGAGCCAAAGGTATAGACAGATCAATAGAGAATAAGAGAGTAAAAAAAGAGAGAAGGAGATGCTCTGCTTTTATTCTAATATGATTATTTCAAAATGATGTAATTCTAATTAGAAGAATTATAACATCTTAAAGTATCCTCATCTTTACAAATTTTCTTTGTATTAAATGAAAAAGAAAGTCGCTCCTAACAGGGGTTGATTGTCCCAAAACACATAGAAGGGAAGCTATTCATTTTGTTGTTTCTTTCCTTCAGCACATTTTGTAATAAAATTAGACGAAGGAAGAGGCTAGTCTGTGACACTTGGTTTGTCCTCCTGGGTGCTTTTTCCTGACTCAATTTGATTCCACATCACTGCTCTGAGTCACTGCTCTGCCTCTTCCCCTATTTCCTGGTTTTCACTGAGCAGTGATCAGTGATAAATAGTAAGCTACATTTCTTCTGGCTTGTGAAAAGAGCATTTATTCATTTATTTAATCACCATTTTTGTAAGTCATGTAATTGGATGAAGACAAATAAAAGTCTGAACCAGCTACTTAGGCTAGACCTTTAAATGTAATTATTTATGATTTTTTGATTACAACTGTCCTTTTCCTATCTGTATCCCTTCTTTTCTATTGGCCTGACACACAAAAGAAATTAAATTACATCTCAGATAATTGATATCTCTACTTATTTTGGCAAAAGAAAGAGGACGTTTTATTTCTCTCATTACAATGTGAAAAAAGAATGTAGTATGATTGAGCGTGTGGAAACTGCCTCAGGTCAGCTTCCTGTACCTATTCTGATGACCTCAAAGCCTGTCATTAAGAGCATTCACTCATTCAAAATGTGCACATGTATTCATGCTTTCAAGAATTTTCTATCCTGTCCTATTTACCTGGTCATCTTATGCACAGAAAATCAAAGTACATTGTAATTATTACTTATCAGAATAATTCAGTTCCTGTTGGAAAAACTCAGGCCTCTGTGTGAGATTAAATGACGCTAAGGTACTGCGCATGGGACAGATTTTGGGGTTTCATGAAGTATAAATCCTAGAATAAGGTATCTGTTCTCTACGGCAGAAGTCAATAGCATTCCTTGTTAATTTTTTCTGCTTTCTGGGACCTAATGGTAGCACATCAGGGACGTAGTCTTTCCTCAGTGTCAAATGTCTTCCTGTTGTACCCAGGCTTATATGCAGCAAGCATTGAACACATGTTTTGAGAAATAATGGTTTTTAAATGGAAATTTTTAAGATTAAAAGTGAAAAGCTTCCTAAAGTTCCTAAAAGTTCTACCACCTCAGATGCTTTCCTTAGGACTACAGCTTTCTATCGATATAGTGGTAGGGGCAAGGGTAAGATAATGGATGAGGCACAAGAGATGTGACTTCAGATTTCATCTTTACCAGGACAGCTCACTGTATGCCTTAAGGCAAGCCACTTAATCAATGGGAATTACCTTATGAACCCCTGCCCACCTCACCAAAGTAGATGCCCAAATTTGTTTCCCTGGCCTTGCTTAGATATACAAGGTAGGTGTGTGACTTATTTTCCTTCAAAGGATCATTTGGAAGAAAGTAACAGGAGGATGGTGACATTGAGTAGATTGAATGCCACTGGAGAGAAAGGTGGTGTGGTGTGGAAAAATGAAAAGCTCTCCGTAGCGGGCCAGAAGCCCGGCGGTACCACGGCAGACCCCGGGACACGGTGCCCACTGTGAGCCTGGGGAGCTCGGCGGAACAGCATCTTGGTCAGCACAAGGCTGTGAAGCGACAGCTGTTCTGGGCCACAGAGCTTCCCAGCCAGATTTTTTTTTTTTTTTTTTTTTTTTTAGCTCCTCTGACAGTTTATGTGAACTATCTACTATCCTTTATCAAATTGCTTTTGCTAAATTTGTCAGACCTGGTTCGAATGTTTGTAAATAAGAACCCTAACTGAAATATTAAGGAACGTGCAGTTTCTCTTGCCTGTAGGATAGCATTCAAATCTCAAATGCCGATGAGACAGATCTTTTAAGCAAAGCAAGCCGGGTATAATCCACTGGTGAGTGGCGGGGAACTTAATGACAGGGGCTTAGAGGGAACAGCTGTACCCAGCTCTAGCTATTGGATCATCTTAATACGCTGGCTCAGGGGGACTAGATCTTCTAATTTATGAAAGAAGCTAGAAACCTACTTTATTACTCACAATCTTCCAACTTTATAAATATTGGCAATTAATAAAAATGTTTTAAAGTATGGTGGGATCAGAGAAAATGTATCTATACTCTGGATGGGGCCTGCAGGCTTTCAATTTATGAACTTAAAATGATTTATCATGCTTGCTCCCTTTCTCCGCGATAGTAAGCTGAATTAACTCCTCAAAGAAGTATTTTCGGACCATCACGTCATCTCTTGGCAGTAGGCAGTGAATAGGGAGGTGTGACAGGGAGAATAAAGAATCAGACACAGGGCTTGGGGGAAAGTGTGCGTAAGATAAGCATCGTATTGGGAAACTAATTTTGATTTAGGTAACTCTAGGTTTTTTAAAAAAAGAAAAGTCTGGGTCATACTAAACTTTTTTTTTTTTAATGTGTAAACATGAAAGTGACAAGAACAAAGTCCCTGTAAGTTATCTGTACATATACACACATACATGCCAGGGTAGAAAGCAGGAACTTTTCTTCTGAGGTTAAAGATAGAGATTGGAGGAAAAATAAATTTATTACCTTCTTGTATTTCAAAGAGTACATTAATAAAGAAGTAGAATCTATATTTCTCGTTGACCACTGCATCCCTAGTGCCCTAGCTGAGTAGACACTCAATACTTTTTAAATCAATTATCATGTATTTATGAGTACTCTCCAGAATAAAAAGTGCACACTCTACCGGAAAAACTATTTGAGCAGAATTACTGAACAGTAGTCATTCAGAACCAGGGAAAATTTTAGATTTTTTAATCCAGGACAGTGGTATCAGTTTACCTATGAGAAAGAGCCATCATGAAATATATCAGCTTGCCAGATTCACAAACATTCCCACACCAGAGCTGGAAGAAAGCTCCCCAGACCCTAGATCATAGCCCTGACATGGCTACAGAGCTGGAGTTTGTGATACACTTTATTAGAACATAAGTTATTTTTTTAACAACCTTATGTTTGTATCTTGAACTTAATGTCTTCTAATGGAGAATATATAAATCTAGATACTTCACATCTGTGCAATATATTGAAATATATACATGCATAATCATATGTCTTATATTCAGTTTAGCTTTATCAAATTTACATCAATTTTGGATAATATTTTTTAGACAGAAGATATTCTGTTGGTAAGAACACTTCAGAGATTTTCTGGAATGCTTTTTAGTTGTGTCTCCATGTGAGCATTTTCATAGTTTTGTCCTGTGCTTTCCTGTTGATTGCTTTTCTTCCAGATGACAGGAAGCAATTTCCAGCCTTACACTTACTACACACCTGAATATGGGACGCCGATATACACAGCCAAGGGCCAGTGATTATTATGCAGGTGATTTTATTATATGGAGTTCTCATATTCCTCAATCTCTCTAGAGACCAGACGCTATACCCCACACCCATTATTTTCACATACATTTTACAATTTCATTTAAAATTGTATATTTTATATTTTTTCCTGCATTGTTAAAATCTAGAAAAATGCCTTAATTTAAAAATCGACACAGATTATTTACTCAAGAAGTTTGTTAAAAAGATATCACACTTTATGACTCCTTGCTGCTACTTACTACCAGTGAGGAAATAACATAAGCCATAGAATTTACAGTTAAACTCCAATGACTATAACCATGAGCAAATTAATTAATTCTACTCAATAAGCCTCAATGTTCCCATTTATAAAATGTTGATAATAGGGGCGCCTGGGTGGCTCAGTGGGTTAAGCCGCTGCCTTTGGCTCAGGTCATGATCTCAGGGTCCTGGGATCGAGCCCCGCATCGGGCTCTCTGCTCAGCAGGGAGCCTGCTTCCTCCTCTCTCTCTCTACCTGCCTGTCTGCTACTTGTGATCTCTCTCTGTCAAATAAATAAATAAAATCTTA